>NW_016107973.1:885773-893396 GCF_001604975.1 Cebus imitator | reverse complement strand
CGACAACTGCATGTGTAAAAAGCTGCTTAACTTTTTTAGTTTTTAGGACAATGCAAATTAAAAGTGTCATGAGATACAAAACCCCACAGACTGAAAAACAAGAATAAGGGGCAAGTATAACTATTATATACTACAAGGGAAATTAAATTGCTGAAAACACTTTGGGAAATCATTTGGCAATATCTACTAAAGCTAAAGATATATATATACCTATGAGCCAGCAATTCCAGTCTTTGATATACTCAACAGAATCGTGTACATATACCCACTAAAGATAGGCACAAATCTGTATGTAGTAGTACTATAATATTAGTCAAACAGTGGGCATAACCCAAATATCATCCAACAGATAACTTGTAGTATTCATAAAACGAAATACTCTACCATAATTGAAATGCTCATTTTAATGTTTCCATATGCAAAATCATGGATATATCTCACAAGGTTAATATTAAGCAAAAGAAAGCAGAAACAAAAAAATATAATTTCAGGCATATAAAATATGAAAAGTTCATAAACCGGCAAATCTCTAGTGTTAGAAGTTAATGTAGAGTTCACTTTTGGGAGAATAATGACTTGTAAGGGCATAAAGGAAGCTCCTGAAGTGAAGATATGTTCTATTTCTTTCCCTTTTTTACTAATAAATTCTGCTTTTATTATTAAAAGGAGTTCTTATAAGTAGAATTGTCTCTTCAATGATATAAAATTTCTTCTTCTTGATTAAGTATAAAACTTTGGGCTGGGTGCTTATAATCCCAGCACTTTGGGAGGCCCAGGTGGCCAATCAAGAGGTCAAGATATTGAGACCATCCTGGCCCACATGGTGAAACACTGTTTCTACTAAAACTACAAAAAAATATTATCTGGGCATGGTGGTATGCAGCTGTAGTCCCAGCTACTTGGGAGGATGAGACAGGAAAATCACTTGAACCCAGGAGGCAGAGGTTGCAGTGAGCTGAGATCGTGCCACTGCACTCCAGCCTGGTGACAGAGCGAGACTCTGTTTCAAACAAAACAAAAACTGCTTTAATTAAAAATTTCAAGGCAATAAAGTTAAATTCTAATGCCTGGTTAGTGCAGTGTCTCATGCCTGAAATCCCAGTACTTTGGGAGGCTGAGGCAGGTGGATGACATGAGGCCAGGAGTTCAAGACCAGCCTGGCCAACATGGTGAAAACTCATCTCTACTAAAAATATTGCAATTAGCCAGGTGTGATGGTGCACGCCGGTAATCCCAGGTACTTGGTACGCTGAGGCACGAGAATTGCTTGAACCTGAGAGGTGGAGGATGCAGTGAGCTGAGATTGCACCACTGTACTCCAGCCTGGGCGTCAGAGTGAGACTCTGTCTCAAAAAAAAAAATATATTCTAATGCCTTTCTGTAGTCAATGTAATGGACCTGAAAGAGGCATAGTGAATTTTAAAAAACGATGTACCCTTTAAAAAAAATGTTATCTTCCAAAAAATAAGTTAGCTGGGATGTTTCTTCGTTATAGGAGGCAGAATGTTCTTTTCTTTTAAATGTCAACTTTTATTTTAGATCCAGGGGGTACATGTGCAGGTTTGTTACATGGGTATGTTGCGGAATGTTGAGGTTTGGGATATGAATGATCCCATCACCCAGGTAGTGAGCATAGTACACAACAGTTAGTTTTTCAACCCTTCCCCCACCTCTTCCCCCTCCTCCAGTAGTTCCCAGGGTTTGTTGTTGCTATCTTTATGTCCATGAGTCCCCAATGTTTAGCTTCCACTTATAAGTGAGAACGTGGTATTTGGTTTTCTGTTCCTGTGTTAATTCAGTTAGGATAATGGCCTCCAGCTGCATCTATGTTGCTGCAAGGCACATGATATTGTTCTTTTTTATGGCTGTGACAAAATACTTTTTAACAGTTTGTCAAATGTAATGTGCACACGTTTATTGATTTGAAAAAGCATTTAGCCAGGGGAGGTGGCTCACGCCTATAATCCCAGCACTTTGGGAGGCCAAGGCAGTTGGATCACCTGAGGTCAGGATTTCAACTAACATGGAGAAACCCCATCTCTACTAAAAAAAAAAAATACAAAATTAGCCAGGTGTGGTGGAACATGCCTGTAATCCCAGCTACTTGGGAGGCTGAGGCAAGAGAATCGCTTGAACCCAGGAGGCAGAGGTTGCAATGAGCCGAACCACGCCATTGCATTCCAGCCTGAGCAACAAGAGTGAAACACCGTCTAAAAAAGCATAAAAGGATTCATTGTATTCTATTTTATAGTGAAAACAGGAAATAAAAGAATTGATAGGGTATTTGTGTGTGTGTGTGTGTGTGTGTCTAGCTGTATCACTCCAAATACACACTCACAGATGCCACTTTATCTTTAATTCAGACAAGGGCTGGAACCAATCTTAGTTCCATATATGCCAGAACACAATTGGTACAGGGAGACTGCTGAATAATTCCGGAAAACTCTGGCTGATATATTTGTAGCTCACCTCCAACATCCCTATCCCTTTCCTTGACCCCCTTGTCTGAGACTCTCAAAGCTATGATCTGGGTTGTGGCCATCAGGAGGCATCACAGCTATCTCCATTTTTGTCGTTCTTCTTTCTTTCTTTTTTCTTAAAAAAATGGAGGACATTTTGCAAAGAGACACAAACTATGATACTAGTTCTGTTTGAAAAATATATTTGTATTAAAGCTGGTCCATTGCCTGTGGACTCCAAATCTACATCACATTCACTGATTTATCTCTTCCCTCCTCAGTATAGGCTGTCCCATGCATGCTGTAGAGAGGTCCCTCACAGAGAGCAGGGCATTTAGACTCCATTGCCCCTATACAGGCTTCCTAGACCCCCTTCCTTTCAGTCATCTGTTCTTTAGGATACTGTGGACGCAGCTGCCCAGACACTGCTCTTGTGACCCCTATCCTCTCTGTCACCTTTCTACAGCCCTGTCAGTGCTACCTGGTGTTTCATGCCCTGGAGCATATATTTTTACAGTCTTGTTTTACACCTATCAATTTTTTTCTTTCTAGCAAGGGAAGTGGATTTGGGTCTGCTCAGAGGCATGATGTTGAACAGCTTTTATTAGATTATGAAACATCCAAGAATGTAGAGAACATTCTGTCTCTAAAACTTTGAACTCAAGGCATATCAGAGAGAGATTTGCTTTCTTTATATGGATGTCTGTGTTCTCATTAGGGGAAACAATGAAAAATGACTTTTCACAATGCCTCCCTTAGCCCAGAGGCTCAGCCAGCCCCCACTTCTGTGTCTCAGCATTTAAAGGGCCATTGAAATCCCACTTCATGCCATATACTCTCAACAGGTTTTCTCATTTGCTCCTTGGGACAGCGCTGTAAGGATGATACAGTCCGTTCTATTTCACAGATAATCAAGCTCAGGCTTTCAGAGCCTAAGTCACCTCTCCAGGTAAGTGGCAGGATTGGAATGAGGTTTCATCCCTCACCCTCCGTATAGGACCCCGAGTTACCCCTTTTTAGAAGCTGGGCTTCCATGGCTTGAGAAATGGTCAGATTCCATTCTCCTGTTATTGTGGCCCCACCGGTCCTTACTCCACAACCCCCCTGGGTGATGAGGAAGACAAAGGAGGTGAAATCCTGCACTTTATGGCAAGAGACTGGGTGTAGGGCTGCATGAGTTGGCTGATCCCTTAAGCAGTGAGTGGGCTCAGGCAGAAGCTTAGGTGTTGGCCTTGGGACAGGTGAGCTGGAGAGAAGAAAAGTAACCTGCACTGAACTACTTTAAGCAAATGCACTCTATGTTTCATCTCCTTTATCCTAGTGATATTCAAGGTACCAATGATTATGATCATTATTCCAATCAGGGTGCTGTCTTAAGAGGAGTTTGTGTAAATCAGGGAGACAACTTTGTTACCTCCTTATCGGCAGCTAACTCTGGAATTAATCTAAAGGTGTTTTTTTTTCTCCATTTGCCCTGAAGCTCACGGAGAATTAGAAATGTTTTTCTTACTCTTTATTCACGTTTGTTCTGTATTGATGAGTATTTGGAATGTTTCTCATTTTTTCCTTTTTAAAAAGATCTCAGCAATGCTATTTCAAATAACCTCTTAACTGGCTATTTTGTACGGGTGAACATTTTTCCCTCCGTTATATGCATAAACATCTATCCCTTGGGGCTTGATTTCAATAATTTAAACTCCCTTACATGTGTCTGAACATTCTCATTTCTTTAACCATCGTTATACCTGTTGTAGTTAAAATATTTAAATGTATTTATAATGGTAAGTGTGTTTCCGTTTCCTTGATGTATTTGGTCCCTCCTCCTACCCTCATACATACACACATGCACAGAGCCAGTTTTCACCTTTTTCCTTTGCAAATTAAAAAAAATTCTTATTCAGTGTTTTCTACATTTAAATTTTGTCAGATGATAGGTGATAAGAGGATATTTAGATGGTTTCATTCGCATTCCTTAACGTGTTAGTGAGCTACAATGTATTTTCTTGTGATTATTGGCCATTTGCGTTTCTTCATCTGTGAACAATATACATATTTTGTCAGTTTTGCTATAGGAACTGTGCATGTGTTAAACCCAAAACCCTTCACTGATCAATGCATGTGTTATTTCAACATCTCTTTGTGGGGTGAATATTATTTATAAGATACTCTAGGAAAATCCATGTCCTAGTCTCTTCTGAGATCTCAGCTCTTATATTTATGGGAAATGTCCACCTGCAGCAAGAAAAGTATCAGTGCCCACCCAAACATGTGTGGCTTGTCAAGGATCACATGCACAGACAGTTACGCTTATTCCTAAACCCTGCATGGCCGCAGAGTAAAAAGGATGTGTGCTGCATTATATGAGGAGAGCGCCGGCTCAGGACTGTGATTTCTGTGATCTCTATACTAACAGCAAGATTTTTAAAAATCACTTAACACTCCTGAGTTTGCCTTTTCTCATTGGTAAAATGGAAACAATCATAGCTACCAAAGTTAATTGTTCTGAAAAGCAAAAGAACAAAATATTTTAAGTGTCATACACAGTGTAGGGTACATACGGTACTCAACCAATCTTAGTCCCCTTACTGTTCCATACTGGTCTTTCCTTTAAAGGAAATTCCTTTGACATAATCCAAAAAGCATGGTTCCATGATAACGATCACATGGAAATGTTAAGGGAAATGTACTCTGTGCTGGGTAAGAAAAAGTAAAACAATCACTGAACCAGTTTCCTAGAGTTTGTAAAAGAAAATCATGAAAGCCATCACCTCATTTCACTTCATTTCATAGACTTCCCCATCCCATTTTTTTATGTTCTATGTTAATTTCTCAAGAAAAATAGGCCCAGCACCACCTCTGCACGCAACCCCGTGGGCCTGGCTCAGGAGCGGCCCGGGGCCAGCACGATGAATACCCCAAGCAGCCCCGACCAAGCCTATGACTTCCTGCTCAAGTTCCTGCTGGTGGGTGACAGCGACGTGGGCAAGGGCGAGATCCTGGAGAGCCTGCAGGACGGTGCAGCCGAGTCCCCATACAGCTACCTAGGGGGGATTGACTACAAGACGACCACCATCCTGCTGGACGGCCAGCGGGTGAAGCTGAAGCTGTGGGATACATCGGGGCAGGGAAGATTTTGTACCATATTCCGCTCGTATTCTCGTGGTGCCCAAGGAGTGATCCTGGTGTACGACATTGCAAACCGCTGGTCCTTCGAGGGTATGGATCGATGGATTAAGAAGATTGATGAGCATGCCCCTGGTGTCCCTAAAATCCTGGTGGGGAATCGCCTACATCTGGCATTCAAGAGGCAGGTGCCCAGGGAGCAGGCCCAGGCCTACGCCGAGCGCCTGGGCGTGACCTTCTTTGAGGTCAGCCCCCTGTGCAATTTCAACATCATAGAGTCTTTCACGGAGCTGGCCAGGATCGTGCTGCTGCGGCACAGGATGAATTGGCTCGGGAGGCCGAGCAAGGTACTGAGCTTGCAAGACCTCTGCTGCCGCGCCATTGTGTCCTACACACCTGTACACCTGGTGGACAAGCTCCCGCTCCCCATTGCCTTAAGAAGCCACCTCAAGTCCTTCTCCATGGCCAAGGGCCTGAATGCCAGGATGATGCAAGGCCTCTCCTACTCCCTCACGGCGAGCTCCACTCACAATAGGAGCAGCCTCTGCAAAGTGGAGATCGTCTGCCCACCCCAGAACCCACCCAAAAACTGCACCAGAAATAGCTGCAAAATTTCTTAAGGAAGGCACCAAAAAGAAACAAGCTGGAATCTCTCCAGGAAAAACTCTGAATGGTTACATCTGGAAGATGGGAAGACACATTCTAGATTTGAGAAATATGTTTTCAGTTTCTCATGGGAACCATGCTGCTTGGCAATGTGTGTGATGCCTTCTGTCAATAACAGCACCTTAGGCAGTTTGAATTTCTATGTGGATGTGCATGAAGCTCTTGTTTTAGACATGTGTTTATAAAGGGAAAATTAGTACTCTGCTCAACTCTTGATAACATGAAATTCTGAATGGTACTTATAATCACGCTGCAACTTTTTCCTTAAAATAACCGCTTTTTGAAGTTATAAATACAATCTCAGTATGATTTTAAAAAAAACCGCTTTTGTAAGAATGGTGATATGGCAATGATGAGTATAAATTCAAGGGAATTTGAGAAGCAATGATAGTGAGATAATTCAGAGTCATCAATATTACAAAAGGGCCTTTTTCTAAACCTGCTTTTTAACGTCAAAGCACGAATTTATAAAACACTGCAGATGCAAATAGAGATTATATATAACAGATTTGTCCAGTTTGTGCATGAAATGGATTTCATAAAGTTTTTGCTATGTTATTTTACTACATTTAGGGATTAATAAGTGATTTATATGTATGTTTTTCTGTAAATCTACTTTTTTGTACAAGATATTCCACAAGATATGAAGCTAAGGGAAGAAAACACCAAAGATATCTCTAGTTACGTTGAACATAGCCAACATGGTTTTAATGGATCAGTAAGAAAAAAGCCATTTCAGTAAGGAATGAAATGTTAAGAAATGTTAATGAAATGTTATTTAAGAAAATGTTTCTTAACAGTAAAAAGGCATATATTTTTCTTTTTTGGTAAAACAAAAAGAAAAAGAAAAATATGTATAATGTAACCCTGCAAGATGAGGCTTTGCAGAAAAACAATGTGATAGAACACGGGCAGGGAGGCCCATTATAAGGCTTTAGGTAAGTCATTTCTAAATGTGCTGGCCAGTTTTGGTTAACACCTCACAGATCAATGTAGAGGTTAATGAGATCCCATCCGGGAAAGCACGTCTGAGACCTTAGATGGGAAGGAAGGAAGAAGTGATTTCCATGTAATTACTTTTCAATTTACACTGTGGATTACTATAATAATCGATATTGGATGAACTGGTAAATATAAGTCCTTGTACTCTTCTGTAATTCAGTGACCATCTATTCGTGCATTGTCATAGGGTGGTTGTAACATAACGTCCCACAGAAGGGCAGGATCTCTGGCCTCACGGAACCATGGGGACTCACCCTTCCTGAATGCTGGTACTTTTCTATCTCGTGAATTTCCCACAACATTCCTGGGAGGTAGAGGACACATTCTCTACACCATCCTGTAGCTGAAGAAACAGTGATGTTTGCAGGTTAAG
>NW_016107973.1:877250-885373 GCF_001604975.1 Cebus imitator | reverse complement strand
TGAGTGCTTGAAGGAGCAGGCCCCAAACACATGTAGATCAGGGACGCATAGAGTCTTTAATAGAAATTACCAAATCACCTGGAAAGAGGTTGTACTAAATGGCATCCCCACCACCAATACAAAACAGGGTAGACTTCCCCACATGCCCACCTCACTGGAATCCTGAATGGTTTCTTTTTATACTTTGATGATATGACAGGTGGAAATTCTTTCCTTGTCATTATATTTAATTTGATGTTCAGATAACTTAAAACATTCCCTAGTGTACAAAATGCTCTGATAATCATCATTGCATTATATTTTTATTGCAGAATGGTCCAGTTTGATATGTAGCCTAAAAATGATCAACAGGTACATGAGCCTGCACGTTCTACTATAGCTACTGCTGGCATTATGGTTCCAAGGTGTGTGTGTGTGTGGCTTCTGGGAGATCCTGATGGCAGTGTGTTTGCTTAGAAGATTAGCAACATCTCTCTGTAATACTAGTTGAATTCAGTATTAGAGAGGAGCTGGAATCTTTTAAATGACGCAAGAGCTGGACCAAAAGATGCTTCTGAGCAGGCTGTAATCCTGTCCCCGTGATGGAAAGCAAGTCTTTCTGTGACCTTACCTGCACAAGTCAGGGTGGATCCCTCCAGGACATAAGGTGTGGTAGTCGGCCTAAATCTGCTTCTGAACACTGAAGCTGAGTGCTCCCATCTTGCTGATATCAGTTGCAGAGACTGGAGAAGCTGCATCTTCTCAGACACCAAAACCACGGGTTCAGTCACCTGTGTGAGGAGCTCTGTGCTAGAAGATAAAATACATCTGTCCATCCATCCATCCATCCATCCATCCATCCATCCATCCATTCCCATAGCTAAGAGGCATTAAGGCCAAAGTCTATACCATCCCTCTGGTTAAGTTTTAGGCTTCCTCAGAATTAGGAACAAGGAAGTAAGGGAGTTGTGGTGAACTCTCTTTATAGACTAAGAAGAGATCACTCCTCCTTAATATTTCCATCCTAACAGAGCCTCTTACGATTAATAATTTTAAAACATAATTTAAAACACTGGACCCCTGTCTACATCCATAGTTACTATTCTCTTTACATATATTCTCCTATTGCAACCAAAATTCTGTGAAGAATTCTCAATACGCAACTCACATGCCTCTGCACCTCCCTTCACCTCAGTCCTCATTCCTCATCTAATGGTGCTTTGTTCCTGCACCCCTCCACTGAAATGAAAACCAAAAGCCACCTCTTTGATCCATATATAGATCAAGAGTGTTAAAATGAACATCTAAACGGAGACAAAGATTCCCCTCAACAACAAATTTCAATTGTTTCTGTATAGCAAAGATTACATTGCAATGCTATATTTACCTAAAAGCTAGAACTGTAAAATAGCTTCCATAGAGTCAGTCAGATAATGTGAAGGCTGTGCTACAGGAACCGTGCCATCAACTGAAGTACAAAATTTCCCCAACATATCCCATACTATTGCTTCAAATAAAAGGAATTTTGCAAATAGATTCACTGCATGTTGACAATATTTTTATGATCATTTCAAGAAATTGTTTATTGTTTTATTTCTTTCTGAAGGAATTACTAAGTATGCAATGTAATCACCTGAAACTAAAATGTTGTTTCAAAATTTGTCATGGTTAAATATATTGCCTAAAAGCATTGTCTTATTCTCTAATATGCCATAATTAGGTAATAAAATGGTGGTGAAATATAATAGGAGAGAGAGAGCAAACTCTTACAGTCTCCTGATTAGGTCAAAATTATTTTACTGTACCATACAAATCATAATGCTGGAATTCCTTTTGGAATGTTTCCATTCAGTAAACTATCTCAACTATATGATAAGCATACATGACTCCATACTGATATAAATAAGTGTTTAAATTGTAAAAGAAATGGGTCAGAGAAGACAAATTGTCACAATCAAATAATTCTAAACAATATATGTGGCTACCTGCAGTTTATGAGGTGAAGTTTAATTCTGTCCTCTACCTCCTAAGAACAGGGCTGACTTAGTGACTTACTGCTAAAGAAAAGAGTATAGGAATATAAAATAGTTGCCACACACTGGAAAAATTTGGCAAACAGTACCTTAACCAAGTGATGAAAGTTAACATCACCATTGATATCATATGGGTATCATGTAAACCCATATATGATGTGATAAAAAGGGCAATTCATCTCTGTAGTATTCCTTCTGAAAACCCATAACCCCATTCTAATAAAGAAAAAAACACCAAGTTAAGCCTCTACTCCTCATGACATCAGGCTTATGAAAATAGTCTGGCCATTTCTCAAATGGTTAACAGGGAGTTACCATATGACACAGCAATTCCATCCCGAGGTACACAGCCAAAAGAAATATGCCACATAAAAACTTGTACCTGAATGTACACAGGATCATCATTCAAAATAGCCAAAGAGTGGAAACCACCCAATTGCCCATCAATTGATACATGCATAAAATGTGGTATATTCAGCAATAAATATGAATAAAGTACTGATATATGCTGCAACACAGATTTTGAAAACATTATGTAAAGTGAAAGAAGCCATATGCAAAACACCAAATATTGTTTGATTTCATTTATATACAATGTCAAAAACAGGCAACTCCACAGAGAAACAAAGCATATCTGTGATTGCCTAGGGCTGGGGGTGGGCACAGGGATTAACTGCATTCAAGCAAGATGGGTAATCTTAGGGTGATGAAAACATCTAAAACTCAGTTATGAAGTTCTACCTACAGCAATCAGACAAGAGAATGAAATAAAGGGCATCCAAATTGGAAAACAAGAAGTCAAATTATCCTTGTTTGCAGATGACATGATCTTATATTTGGAAAAACCTAGACTCCATCAAAAAACGATTAGAACTCATAAACAAATTCAGTACAGTTGCAGGATACAAAATCAACCTACAAAAATCAGTATCATTTCTATATGGCAGCCAAAGTTAACAATCTAAAAAATAAATTAAAACCTAATCCCATTTACAATAGCCATAAATAAAATTAAATACACAGGAATTAACCAAAGAAGGGAAAGACCTCTATAATGAAAACTATAAAACACTGATGACAGAAATTGAAGATGACACCAGAAAATGGAAAAGTATTTCATGTTCATTGATTGGAAGAATCAATATTGTTAAAATGTCCATTCTACTCAAAGCAATTACAGATTTGATGTTATCCCTGTCAAAATACCAATGACATTCATCACAGAAACAGAAAAGGCAATCCTAAAATTCATGTAGAATCACAAAAGACCCAGAATAGCCAAAGCTATCCTAAGCAAAAAGAACAAAACTGGAAAAATCAATACTGATTTCAAATTATACTACAGAACTATATCACCAAAACAGCATGGTACTGGCATAAAAATAGACACATAGACCAATGGAACAGAATATTGAACCCAAAAACAAATCCACACACCTACAGTGAACTGACTTTCAACAAAGGTGCCAAGAACCTACATTGGGGAAAAGATAGTCTCTTCAATAAGTGGTGCTGGGAAAGCTGGAAATCCACATGCAGCAGAATGAAAATAGACCCCCTATTTCTTGCCATATTACAAAAATTAAATCAATATTAATTAAAGGCTTAAATCTAAGACCTCAAACTATGAAACTACAAGACTTTGAGGAAACTCTCCAGGAGACTGGTCTGGACAAAGATTTTTAGAGCCATCAAATAGAATGTGATTCAGTCATTTGCATAAACATGGATGGTACTGGAAGGCATTATGTTAAGTAAAATAAGCCAGGCACAGAAAGACAAACATTGCATGTTCTCACTTATTTGTGGGATTTAAAAATCACAACTGAACTCATGGAGATGGAGAATAGAAGGATGGTTGCTAGAAGCTGGGAAGGGTTGTGGCGGCCTGGAGGGAAGATGGGGATGGTTAATGAGTACAAAACAATTAGAAAGAATGAATAAGACCTAGTACTTGGTAGCACAACAGGGGGACAATAGTCAATAAAAGTTTAAGTGTGCATTTCAAAATAACTAAGAGTATAATTGAATTGTTTGTAACACAAAGGATAAATGCTTGAGGGGATGGATACCTAATTTTTAATGATGTGATTTGCTGAGACCAGCTTGGTTGTGGAGACTCCAAACCAGGAAGTGCTGAAGGAATTAAGAAACAGACAGAGATAGAGAGCAAAAAGGTATGGGACAGACAGGGGGCCTCAGCATTCCCAGCTGAGAGCCTCAAACAGACTGATCCACATGTTTATTGACAGCAAGCAAGTAATAATCATCATTTAACCAAAAGCATTCTTCGCAGGGATCAAAGCATTCTTTACTAGTGGCAAGAACAGGCTCTGGCAGGCTTATCTACTGCAGCTGGAACATGTTGTTAAGGCAAGTGTCACTCATGCTATTGTGTATGGTTCTTCCGCCCTTGCTGGTTAGGTCAGGAGGATGTCACAGTGCTATAGATATTCTGTTTATGGCCAGTTTCTTTAAGGCCTGTTTATGCCAGAGCTTAGGGCCTGCTCTCAAATGCTCCCAACAGTGATTATTACACATTGCCTACCTGTACCAAAATATCTCATGTATCCCCCAAAATACATATGCCTATTATGTACCCACGAAAATTAAAAATAAAAAAATTTTAAAACCCTCAATTATGAAGATCATTGCCCAACTCTATACATTTACTAAAAATCAAAAAATTCTATCTTCAAATGTGTGCATTTTATTTCCCATATACTACAAAAAAGCTGTTAAAAATATGATATTGCCCTGTTCTTCTGTTGTACCATAGTAGTGACCAAACTTTATCATACACATGCCGTTATGTACATGTTTTATATAAACGTGAATATATGTAAAATGGTAGCTAGCTGTATCGCAGTCCTGCTGACTCTTTGTCATGTGTTCCTCCAAGCATTTTCCCCTCCTAACACCAGCCCATATGTTACTTTGGGTTTTACTTTTGTGTAAAATTTGATTTTTATCTGATCATTTCCACATGTTCCAACTGCGGCAGCGGCTGGAGAGTGGGTCCACAACAAAGTATACGGCATTAAGTACTACTACTTTCTTTGGTCCCCTGTGTGTTTTCTTGCATGACTTCACTTACGGAGTCTAAATAGCCTACCTTTATGGGTTGTCGGAGTGGCAATATTTATCAAAAAGCTACATAGGCACACACCGTTTGCACCAGCAATTTCCCTTGCACAAGTTTATCTTCAGAATGTAGAGAAGGATGTGGATAAGGATATGGTAATAAGAACTGCCATTGTGATAATTCCCTTCCTTTACTTCTGGGCCTTGTGAACCCTGAAAGAACCAGTCCCTCAGGATGAATCCTGGGTGTTTAACTGGGCCTAAATTCAAATTAGAGCCAAGTGGCTATTTGCTGACTAGAGGTCATACATGACTTGGAGTACCCAGAAAACCTGCAAGTCTGCTTAACTTTGGGATTTTCATAGCTGCCTATTCCTGTTTATGCTGCTTGAACCAAACAATAAGCTTTCACCTATGTCAACCATTCGGAACAAAGCAAGTTGGAATCCTTCATTTGCATAAGTTGACCTGAGTGGAAACCTGGGTGGGAACTTTATTCATAAAAGACAAACCTTCCCTTTGTCCTCTGGAACACACCCTCATTTTATACTGAAGGCTACGTCTCCCTGATTTGCAAACTATTCACTGGAATAAAGTCTCTTTCCTCTAAATTCCTTTTCAGAGAACTTTTGTTCTTAACCTGAATTTAGGAAGGGAGACCAAATGAGACGCAAAGCCATGAAGGAAAAGAAGGAAGCAGAGGAAAATGTGGTTGTCAGCACACACGCAATCACACACACAATCACACGCACACACATTTGTACGTAGACCAGGTTCTTTTTTTTATCACAATACTAGTATGCTTCTATGACAGTTTGGTGGGTTCCAAGAGGACATAGTCAGCTCACCAGTGCAAACAGCCACAGGAACTGTGCCCTTCAGCAGGGGACAGACTTTGAAAAGATGCCATCAACACAATGTTGACAATAGGGAATATCAGAACACTCTGAATAACATGGAGTTCTGAAAATTATGTTAAACCCACAGGAAGAAATTCTAGGTAGGCAATAAAATGAGTTATAATGAAGACAATGACAAGAGAGAATTTTTTGCCTATCAGATTAGCTACCATGCCCATTTTTCCAATGTGTGTAGAAACAGGCACTATCATACTGTGATGTTAGTGTTACTGAACAATGGGCTTGCTCACCAATGCACACGGAAGCCAATACTATGGCACTAGCTTTTGAGGAAAGAAAAAGCTTTATTGCAGGTCAACCAGCAGGAGATAGGACCAGCAACACCCAAATCTGTTTCCTCAAGCTGGGGTCTGGAGGCAGAGAGTAACTATGAGGGAGATAGGGAAATGCAATGAGGCATGATCTGATTGGGTCATGCAAAGAAGTGCTGAGTCCTTGGCTTTTTAGTTTGTACTAGAAAAAAGACAGGGCACCTCTCACTTCTTATTTTGGTCCTCATTCCTTAGTCTGACTACTTAGGTTCCACATGTGGTTGACATTTTCTGTTCTGGCCAGCTCCAGGTTCATCAGTCAGGCATACTTGGTTCATTTGGGCATGCTCAGGTTACATGACTTGCAACCTAGGGATCCATTGCAACTAAAAAACATCTCATCATTTTGTTACAAAGTCGAAGCATATTGAACTAGTTCTATGGTTACATTAGGAATAGAAATTAGTAGTAGTATTTTGAACCATCATGTTAATATAAAATGTTCTAATTTCCGGGGCTGTGAAAGGACTCTTCAGGAACTTATAAAGAAATGCTTTATAAGATATTTGCATATATAAAAGCTGGGTGTTAAATATACTATTGTCTGTAATAGAAACTATATTAAAAGGAATTAAATTTTCACCACTAGAGTAATGGGAAAATAAAGTTTAGAGCATAATATGATGAAACACCAACTCCATACAAAAAGTTGAAATTGAATTTGAAAGATGGTCATAGTAAGGACAAACACAGTTACAAAAGTCATAAGTAGTATGGCCGGGTGCAGTGGCTTATGTTTGTAATCCCAGACTTTGGAAGACCGAGGTAGGCGGGTCCCTTGAGCTCAGGAGTTTGAGACCAGCTTGGGTAACATGGTGAAATCCCATCTCTACAAAAAAATACACAAATTAGTCAGGGGTGGTAGCTAACACCTGTATTTCCAGCTACTTGGGAGGCTGTGGCTGGAGGATCGCTGGAGCCCGGGAGGCAGAGGTTGCAGTGACCTGTGATTGCACCATGCACTCCAGCCTGGGCAACAAGAGAAAAACCCCACAAATGTCATAATAGTTCTGTATCTATTTTCGCTAGTATTAGGTCTATTGCTACATATCCATAGGTCTGAAAGCATAAAAATAAAAATCATTTTTTTATTCCTCTCAAGTACACCTCTCTCTTTAGCATAGTAAAAGGCTAGCCTTTGTGTTTGGCCATCAGTATCCCTGAACACTAGATATATCTCTCTTTCCACGCAGACTCATAGAAAGCTCTGTGGGGTGGGCTTGGGCCACAGCCCCTTCCTCCCACTTTCCTGCTCCCGGATGTTCAAGCTGCAGTTTAGGCTTCTGTCGCGAGGGGGCACCAACGTATCATCAATATCAGACTGCAAAGCAATATATACATTGAGCAAAAAGAAATACGATACCTCCCTTAAAACACAGCTTGCGAACCTATGTACAGAATTATTCTGTCTGAAAAAAACTGAAAGATGCAAAAGAAGACTAAATACATATACTCTGGGGCATCTATACGATGAAACACCAAGCAGCTCTAGCACACATTGCTAGTCACTGGCCGGCACAGGACAGCACAGGGGCAGGCGTAAGGTGACTGAGAGATGATGAGAAAGGTGGAAGTGAGTCTGGGCAGCTGTGTCCACAGTGTCCCAGAGAGCGGATGACTGAGAGTGGGTAGGAGAGGGTCTGGGAAGCCTGTACAGGAGCGGGGTAATGGAGAGCGAACTCCCTGCTTTCTGGGAGGGAGGGACCCCTCTAAAGTGTGGACACCTCCACCTACCCCGAGGAGGGAAAAGATAAATCAGTGAATGCGATGTAGATTTTTGGGTCACCATAATACAA
>NW_016107973.1:853421-877066 GCF_001604975.1 Cebus imitator | reverse complement strand
AGAGAGAGATGGATGCCATCTGGTGGCCACAGCCAGTATTGAATCTCTGTCAGCCAGGGGCCTGGGTAAGAGGGCAAAGAGGGACGAAGTTTGAGAACGTGGCTCCAAGAAGGTATCAGCTGGAATTTTTTCAGAATTATTCAGCTCATGGTAGCTATCTCTCTGTATCCACCATTTTCTGGGATATCTAAAACTGATATTGGTTCCATCCCCTGTCTCAATTGAAGATAAAGCTACATCTATGTTTATTTAGGTGATAGGGCAAGAGAAGATACACACATACACACACACACACACACACACACACACACACACACATTATCAGTTCCATTTTTATCTACTTTGTCTCAATATAAACTTGAATACAACGAATGTACTTTCAAGTTAATGAAATACATTACAATTACTTTTGCCAATCTACTCAAAAGTATTTATTGCAATGCTTTTTTCTCTAAATACAAAATTTCAAACAATATATAAAAGTATATTTCTAAATTGAAATGAATCTTCATCTCTCACCGGCCCAAAGCCTATCCTCTGACCCAAAAGGGTCTGTTATCAACAGAATGGTGCATACTCTCCAGATGTGTCCCTGTAGGTGAGGTGCACACAAACATGTTCACCCACACACAATCTGTTCCAAAAGTGGAATCACAGTACTAATTTTTCTTTGCAACTTGTTTCTTCCACATAATATTTTTTGAAGATTTATATTTGCATCTTATTAGTACTTTCAGTTTTGCCATATTTTAACATGTTTATTGTTCGTGTATATTTTAATGAGACTGTTCTGTTGAAATTAGTTGCCAGTCATGTTGTTACAGAATGTGGTTCACAAATCATGGATACTAACCCAGTATCTGAGATGTAGTTTGCAAATGTTTTCTCCCTTGTGTTAAAAAATGTTTAGCCTTATTTTTATTGAGAAAGTGTTTTAAATTTCAATAATGTGACAAAAATATACAGGTCAGAATTTAAAAAGAAAAAGTGTTGAACACCACCATGAGGAGCAGGTGCTCTCAGCCTGCAGGGAGATTCGAACATTCAGAACCCTGGAGATATCAAGAGAAAATGATACAACTTTGGAGTATTCCAGAGTTAGCTGATGATCACAAGACAACCAGGTTGTTTCCCTGACTTACATAAACTCCCCTAAAGACAGCACACTGATCTGAATAATGGTCAGAACGATGGGTATCTTGAATGGTTGTTAGGATTAAAGGAGATGAGATGTAAATTGCATTGGCTTACAGTAGTTTGTTGCATGTTACTTTCCTTCTCTCCAGCTCACCTGTCCCAAGGCCAACACCTGAGCTTCTGCCTGAGCCCACTCACCACTTCAGGGATTAGCCAACTCATGTGGCCCTACACCCATGTCTCTTGACACAAAGCTCAGGATTTTATCTCATCTGTCTTCCTCATCACCCAGGGGGGTTGTGGAGTGAGGAACTCTGGGGCCACAATAGCAGGGGAGTGGGATCTGACCATTTCTTAAACCTTGGAAGCCCATCTTCTAAAAGGGAAGCTGCTCAGAGTTCTCTAGGGAGAGTGAGGGATGGAACCTCATTCCAAAACTACCACTTACCTGAAGAAGTGACTTAGGCTCTGCGAGCCTGAGCTTAGTCATCTGTGAAATGGGACTGACCATACCATCCTTATGGAGCTGTCCTGAGGGGTTAATGAGAAAACCTGTGGAGAATACATAGCATGGAGTAAGATCTCAATTGCCCTTTAAATATTGAGACACAGAAGTGGAGGCTGGCCGAGCCTCAGGGCAAAGGCAGGCATCATGCAAAGTCATTTTTCACTGTTTCTCTCCTAATGAGAACACAGACATCCATATAAGGAAAGCAAATCTCTCTCTGATATGTTTTGAATTCAAAGTTTTAGAGAAAGTATGTTCTCTACATTCTTGGGTGTTTCCTAATCTCATAAAACCTGGTCAGCATCATGCCTCTGAGCAGACCCCAATCCAGTTCCCAGTGCTGGGAAGACAGGTGTGTCTTTGAACTTACCTGATGAGCTCTGTGATAGATCTGGTCAGGAATGCAAGGTTTGGTGTTTGCCTAGTGGCTGCTCCTGGATTACTTTGTATTTTAATATATTTATAGAAAAATTCTGAACTCATCCTGCAGTTACCTGTGCAGTAGTCCTCAGATCATGCATAATCCAGCCACATCACACCAGGATTTCAGCCACCTGCTGCCTCCCTGAAGAAAAAAAATCCAAGAGGACTAGCATTTCTTTCATTCAATGTCCACTCTTTCATTTACTAACAAGTAAATATATATTAAGCTCAAAACCCCTATTAGTTCATTGGAAGGGTCACATGTTCTCCAAAGTGGAAATAAGAATGTAAGAAGGGTCACATGTTCTTCAAAGTGGAAATAAGAATGTAAGAAGGGAAATAAATATATAGGCAACTTCAAGGGTTAAACCTAAGATACGACAGCTTCTTTACATTAATTTGAAAACTTGCTCGAGTTTCATGGAATTGAAGATTTTAAAAACTCTTTCATTGAACCCTTCATTCCTATTCAGCCACAGAATCCTTCTCTCTACAAATATATCTGTATTTCTAGGTCTCTCTCTTTCCTTTCAAATTCAAAGTACCAAAAGGATTTTCTGCATTCCTTGTTAACATTCTTCATTTCCCATGGACTCCTTATATCATTGCACAGTGATGTCTATTTCCAGGATTGCAACAAACATGATCTCACCAAGGTTAAAATCCACCTTTTGGTCACTAGGTCCAGTGTGTGTGTGTGTGTGTGTGTGTGTGTGTGTAAATATATTATCATAATGAGTATTGCTTTTTAAAAGTTATCTCCTAAAACATGCATGCTTGCACAGACTGCTTCTTCCACCCAACAGAACTTTCACAGTTTCGCAGGCTCTGGACACAAATATAAGCTGTCTCACTCCCTAACTGTACAGTCTCAGGCAGAGTCCTTATTCTCTCCGTCATCAGTTTTTCATTAGCCACAGTTTCTACCTTGTAAAGGTGCTGTGAAAATTTAATGACCCGATACATAAATGCATATCGTATATATGAAATTTTAGTCATTTCTCTTTATATGTTTTATTGGCATTAGTATAACTGTAGTCATAAAAAATAGCACGTAGTCTAAAGTTTATTCACAAGGAATGCCAATTTGTGGTATGTTGTTAGTGAGTGTATAAATTTCCTAGGGCTGCCATAACAAATTACATAAATTTATTATTTCAGAGTTCAAAAGCACAAAACCAAAGCCAAAAGTACAAAACCAAGGTCTAGACGGGGCCAACTCTCTCTGAAGACTCAGGGGAAATTCCTTCCTGTCCTCTTTCATCTTCTGGTGAGATCCTGCTTTGTAATTCTAATCTCTTCCTCCATCTTCACATGACCTTTCTCCCTGTCTGTGTCAAATTTTCCTCTCCTTTCTTTTATGATCATACTGGGAACTGGATGATCACATCTTTAGATCTTTAGCTTGATTATATTTGCACAGATTCTATTTCCAAACAAGGTATTGTGGGTGTTAGAATTAGGACATATTTTTGAGGAGGCACAATTCAACCCATTACAGTGAGACAGGAAAGTTACAAAACTAAATGTAAGATGAATTATCTTTTGTATGTAAATACATAAATGCATGCATACTTACATGTATATATACCTGCAAAATAAAACTTCTGGAAGAATATAATGTAGGTGAAATCATTACAAGGGCTTATCTTTGGGTGCTAGGATTTGGAGTATGATAATTTTTCCTTTTTTTTTTTTTGAGATGAAGTTTCGCTCTTGTTGCCCAGGCTGGAGTGCAATGGCATGATATTGGCTCACTGCAACCTCCCCGTCCTGGGTTCAAGCAAATCTCCTGCCTCAGCCTCCCGAGTAACTGAGATTAGAGGTGCACACCACCATACCTAGCTAATTTTTTGTATTTTTAGTAGAGACAGGTTTCATCATGTTGGCCAGGCTGATCTTGAACTCCTGACCTCAGGTCATGCCTGTAGTCCCAGCAGTTTCGGAAGCCAAGGCAGGTGGATTACCTGAGGTCAGGAGTTTAAGACCAGCCTGACCAACATGGTGAAACCCCGTCTCTAATAAAAATACGAAAAATTATCTGGGTATGGTGGCAGGCACCTGTAATTTCAGCTACTCAGGAGGCTGAGGAAGGAGAATCGCTTGAACCCAGGAGGTGGAGGTTGCAGTGAGCCGAGATTGCACCATTGCACTCCAGCATGGGCAACAAGAGCAAAACTCCATCTCAAATAATAAATAAAATAAAAAGTCTGCCTACATAACAGAAAAAATGGGAAACGTTAATTTGTTTTATTGTGCTGCTGCACTCTAGTCTTATTGGATGAAAGGCAGCTGCTCATATTGGTTAGATGTAGGGGCTTGAGAGCCACACAGCCTATGTTCAGATCTAAGTCTTGACACTTGCTAGCCCTGCCTTCAATGTGCCTCAGTTCCCTTATGTTTAAAGACAGACAATAGCTCCTTTTTATAGATGATGCTGAGGATTAAATAGGTATAGATTTAGCTCTTAGAAGAGTGTCAGGAACTGAGGATGCCAGTAATAAATATTAACCTTTTAAAAAAATCAGTGTTAATATATTGCCATTTTTATTATGTGAATTTTTATTGATTGGCATAGATTGCCATTCATATTATGATGTCTGTTAAAAAGAAAGCAATTTGCACAGCTCTAAGTAGGATATCATTTCACAGCATTCCTAAATATGCATGGTTATATTTGCATAATAGAACTGATGAAAACAATATATAGTCATGCACCACAAAACAACATTTCAGTTGATGAAGGCCCACATATTCAACAGCAGTCCAACAAGATTATAATGGAGCTGAAAAAATCTTGTTGCCTAGTGACATGGTTGTTGTAGCTGTCATAGCTCAGCGCATTCCTCATGTGTTTGTGGTGATACCTATGTAAACAAATCTACTGTGCTACCAGTTGTATAAAAGTATAGCACATACAACTGTGTACAGTACATAATAATTGATGATAATAAATGACTATGTTGCTGGTTTATGTGTTTATTATACTAATCACTACTTTAGAACATACTTTTCTACATATTAAAAAAAAGGCAAACAGCCTCAGGCAGGTCTTTCAGGAGGTATTCCAGAAGAAGGCATTGCTATCATAGGAGATGAGAGCCCCATATGTGTTACTTTGCCCTCAAAGACCTTTCAGTGAGACAAGATGTGGGGACCGAAGATGGTGATATTGATGATCCTGACTCTGTGTAGGCCTAGGCTCATGTGTGTGTTTGTGTCTTAGTTTATAAAAAAAAGTTTAAAAATAAAAAAAAAAAAAAAAAAAATTAACAGCAAAAAGCATATAGAATAAAGACATAAAGAAAGAAAACAGCCAGGCATGGTGGCTCATGCCTGTAATCCCAGAAATTTGAGACGCTGAGGTGGGAGGATCCATTGAGCCCAGGAATTTGAGACCAGCTTGGGCAATATAATGAGACCTAGTCTAAAAAAAAAAAAACCTAGTTGAGTGTGGTGTTGCACACCTGGAGTCCCAGATACTCATGAGGCTGAGGCAGGAGGATCGCTTGAGCCTGGGGGGTGGAGGCTGCTGTGAGCCAAGATCAGGCCACTGCACTCCAGCCTGGGTGACAGAGCAAGACACTGTCTCAAAAAAAAGAAGAAATAAAATATTTTTTATAGCTCTAAAATGTGTTTGTATTTTAAGCAAATTGTTATTATCAGAGTCAAAAAGGTAAAAAAATAAAAATAAAAAATTATAAAGTAAAAGGGTTGCAGTAAACTAATTTATTATTGAATTTATTATAGCCTAAGTGTGCAGTGTTTATAGAGTCTATAGGAGCATACAGTAATGTCCTAGACTTTCCCTTTCATTCGCTACTCACTCACCCAAAGCAAGTTCCATTCAAGGTAAGTGCCCTATATAGGTATGTCATGTTGTATCTTTCCTTTTCTTTCTTTTTTTCTTTTCTTTTTTTGAGACAGGGTCTCACTCTGTTGCCCACGCTGGAGTGCAATGGCAAGATCTCGGCTCATTGCAACTTCTGCCTCCCAGGCTCAAGTGATTCTCGTGCCTCAGACTCCCAAGTAGCTGGGATTACAGGCTCCCGCCACCATGCCCAGCTAGTTTTTGTATTTTTAGTAGAGACAGCATTTCACCGTGTTGGCCAGGCTGGTCTCAAACTCCTGGCCTCATGTGATCTGCCCACCTCGGCCTCCAAAAGTGCTGGGATTACAGGTGTGAGCCACTGCACCCAGCCTCATTTTGGTACCTTTTATATCATAATTTTACTGTTCATTTTTATTGCTTAGATATGTTTAGATGCACGAATACTGACCATTTTGCTATAACTGTCTACAGTATTCAGTACATAACATGCTGTACAGGTTTGTAGCCTAGGAGCAACAAGCTGTACCATCTAGCGTAGGTATATAGTAGGCTATGCCATCTAGGATTGTGTAACTATACTGTATGATATTAGCACATGGAAACAATTTAACAACACATTTCTCAAAATGTATCCCCATCATTAAGTGACACATGACTGTATATATATTCAACTGCTAACAGTGCTTCTCCATAAATAGTAGACTTTTAACAGTTTTTAACATTTTTTTTTTTTTTTTTTTGCTTTCCTCAATTTTCCATTTTTATCTACGACAAAAGTGTTTTGGTTTTGGAAGTGAAAATAATAATCAGAAAAAAAATAAATATCACTAGCCCTACCCCACAAGATGGCTCAGCATTGGAACAGGGAATACCTCTAAGCCAAGAGAATTAAGTAGTAGGTGGTCCCAGAACTAATCTATGAATCTCTCCACATGATAGCCCCAGTTGGGCAGCTTCAGGAAAATTACAGATGCCTAGGAGAAGGGTGAATATGTCTCTCAAATGAGGCTTATATTTAGCAGTCAGATAACATCTGTACTGCCCAGGATTTCAGTGAAGGTCACAAGATGAAAGTGGTTTCACAGCATGCTTCTCTCTGCACTCTCCCAAAGAAAGCCCCTTGAATTGATAGTAGGCTCCTCTATTTACCCACCTAGTTAGCCAAGCAGTGACTGTCACACAGGGGCAGGAAAGAGGAAGGGACTGCATGAAACCACCCAGGGTTCAGCACGACAGCTTTCAGAGAGTAAGGATCCTGGCAGCTGGGTTTGGGGTAAAAGTTGAGTCTCAGTCTCACTCAGCAAAGAGCTGCAGGAGCAATCAGCAAATGTGAATTAAAACACTTTTGAAGTACCTTCCCTGTCCAATTAAAAATATTAGAAGAATTAGAGAAGAAAACAGGTAACTTGATGGGGAAAAAAAAAAAGAAAAAAAAATAGAAGAAAAGGAGGGAAAATATACACAGGCCCAACCATTGTAACACAAAATCAGATCAAGTTCTAAATGGGACTCATCCCTAAGCCAATAAGGGATTTGGGTGGTAGACTATCATACTATTGGGTAGGGCTCTCTTCTTTTACCAGCGTAGCCCAGATTAGGTTCTGGATTAGGCCTTGAAGGGTTACAGTGAGAATGAAAGACAGATAATTTGGCCTAGACAAATGGGAAGTTGTTTAATATCAGAATACACTGAGACATTGTTTTAGGCCAGTTAGCTCCAGAGAAACTCTAAGACTTTGAACACGCTGGGAAAAAGCATTTGAAAATAGTATCTGCAGGTTGTTTGTGCTCCCTATAAGCATATAAACGGAGAAAATGGGTGTGTCCGTTTTAGTAAGTATGCAAGAGTACACATGACAAGGAGGCATATATGGCAGGTCCCAGTGTTGAGATGTAATTGTGTGTTTGTTCTCCTCACATTTCTTCCTTTTTTTCGTGAGGTAGCCAGGCATCTATAGAAAAAACCATGCTACAAAACAATATCATTCTCACTTATAGACATATGCATATGTAGTAAAACTATAGGGCAATGTCGTTAAAATTCAAAACCCAAATTCTGCATAGTGGTTACTTCTGAGAAAGAAGGAGGCTTGCAGTCAGAGAAGTCTTCAAAGTGAGTTTCAACTGCATATGTAATATTATATATGTCAACATGAGTACAGGGAAGTCTCTTACATTCTATAATTTTTGCATTTCTGAAATATTTCATAACAACTGCTTCAATGAACCTTCTGAGTTTTAAAAAGAACCATACTAATTTAGAAATTGTGGAAAACATAGTTAAGTCAAGAGATAAAGAATTAAGTACCAACACCACCACTCAGTAATTTTGAAGAATGTATCATTTTTTGTGCAGTTCCTCCTGTTTTATTCTCTATGCAGTCATACTTCATGTATGAGTTTCATTTAACGGGAGACTCAGCATTTCCCGAACATCATGAAACCAGTAATTAAATGTGCCGCAGTTTTCTCGTCACTATACTGACGCCAAAGCCCATGTCCTTAACCATTAGGTATACAATATTTTTCTGTGTAAGGACAGAGACCAACACAGAGGAAGTGACTCCCCATGGTCCTGTACACAAGGACAGATCTGGTATTAGGAGCTAAGGTCTCCTGATTTCAGTTCATTGTACAGCAGACCTATCTTCACGTTCTGTCATTCTGTGCTGTCTCCTTTCTGGGCCTCAAAGGGAAGCTGCTATTTCAGCATCCAAATAGAATTTTAAAAAGAAGAGAAGAACCCAACAAATAAAAAGTAATGAGGCTATAATTTGCTTCCTTATTTTCACCATCCTCAGTATCTCATCCTAGAAAGAAATAGCACCAAAGCTTGTATGTCATATAAATATGTATGCATTTCTTTTTCTGATGGTTCGAATCCACTGATCTCTTTGAAATGTTGATGTTTAAGTTACCTCTTGTGAGAGGAAGAACATAAGGGAATTAATGCATATATTTGTTGAAGTATTAGGTACCATGTGCTTTATTTAGGTTTGCTCATTTCTTCTCATGGCTCTCTGAAGTAAATGTCATTAGGCCCATTTTATAGGTTAGCAAGGTCAGGGTCATTAACAGTAACTCACTGCTAGAGGGTCGTATTCATTTATCAAGAGACAGCAATGGGGTATTATACAGAACATTTGTTTATATCTATTCTTTCCCAAAGTTTTCAGATTATATGTATTTTTCAACAATTTTCCTTTATCACTCAGCACGGTAACCTAGAATATTAGTTTTCAGTCCTTTAGTTATTGTAATTTGGCATATTTTTAAAAGTTTAATGGGTATACATAATTTTTTAATGTGAATTATCTGTTTATATCATTTAACCATTTCTCTATTCATTAGTAATACTTCATTGCATATCAAGGATGTAGTGTAGTTAAGGATTTAATATAAAAGTAACCACTGGAACAAAACAATAACCATGCTAAATAATAAATAGGAAGAGGAAATAAAACACATGACCTAGTGAAAGACTATATAATTTCCTTGTATTTATAAACAATACTACAGAACTGAACTTAAATGACCAAAACTTTGATCATATTGTGGCAGGCCAATTCTCCCTGACAATCACACAGGCAGGTCTGCATGACAGTCACACAGATAGGCCTGCATAGCACCCCAGTTACACAGACAAATTTCCATGGTGTTGCCTTAACACTGAACAAATAAAACCTAGGGACATCAAAGCTAGAAATGAAACATAAGGTCAGCAGAGCCTTGCATGGGCTTCTCCCTTGCTGGAGCAAGACAAAATAATAGAAACAATTTTACAATAGGACCCATCTCGGGTTGCAAAATCAGAGACAAGTCAAGGTAACAGAGGCAGCTGTTTGAATAGATTCATTGGAGAGTCTAAGGCAGCTCTCCAGACCAAGCTGTAAAGGAGGTAAGATAGAAACAATCACTCCATTACCATAGTAGACAGTCCTTGAAGGGGCCCTTTTAATTGGACTTAGCAAGCATTTTTTTTTGCCTCTGACCTTCTAATTGAAACAAAATTGTTACCAATAGACTAGGCGAATGCTGTACTGCACATAGGCACATAACCCCAACTCTAATAAGCACTAAGAAAATTGTAACACTTTGAGTTGGGCTGGTGGAATTATCTCCAGCCTTCTCCCTGTATCCAGTTACAGTAATAAATTCCCTTCTTTCCTAGTTTGTCTGCTTCTTGTTATTGGGCCTCGAGAAAATGCAGCAGGACCTGGCCTGATTCCAGGAACAACAACAATAACAGTAAATGGACTTAACTCACCTATTAAAGGAAAAGTATTTGCAAATTTCCTATTGAAGCAAAATCCAAAATTAAGCTTTTTCAGGAGATATACCTTAAACAAATGAATTCAGGTAGGTTAACAATTTAAAAATAAGTAAGTATATACCAAGCAATTGCCCATAACAAGAAAACAGGAGTTATAATCTTGATATTTGAGAGAGTAGAATTGAGACCAAAATGGATTTAAAGAGATAAAAAGGCACAGTTGATAATGCTACAATTCACAAGGAAAATGGGAGGTATTAATACTTATATACCAAATCACACAATACTTCCATGAATTCAAAAATGTTTAAGTGGAGAAAAAAACCAGTAATTATAGAGAAGACCTAAACAACCAAGTCCCAAGAGTAGATCTTATAGATCGACACAGTGAACTGTGAAACATGATATTAGGCAATACACACACTTTTCAAATGAGCATGGAACATTCATGAAAATTGACTCTATCTGAGGCTGTTAACCAAATCTTGGGCCCAATGAGAATAGATTAAAATTGCAGAATTTGATGAGAATAATGATGAAAGCAACATACCAAAATCAAGGTAGAGTAGCTGTCAGAAGATATTATAAAGCATTAAATATCTACATGAATAAAAAAGAAAACTAAATATTAAATTTTAAAATCCTGATTTAAAAACTCACAAAGTAAATAAAAGAATGCAGATGGGAAAAAATAATTAAGGGTAAAAGTAGAAATGAATGGGCTAATAAATAACATCCTTGTTACAGATCAAAGTGTTGGGATGGGAAAAAGCAAATATTGACATTGTAGATGATGCGCCAAACTGTTCTTGGATCTTGAGGAAGCTTTCCCCAGAAACACCTCACAATGCTCTCTTGAATGTAAGGATCAGGGGTGTGTGTGTGTGTGTGTGTGTGTGTGTGTGTGTGTGTGTCTATGTAGGCAGTGAAAACATGCAAAACAATACTACATTTTTTTTAGGGAGTTCTCATATGGAGTAAAAGAATAAAGTAGTACAGAGGAATTATAATTATCTCACTGTAGATAGTGATTATCTCTAGGGAAGAAAGAAAGGGACACAATCAGGGAGGAGTAAACTTTTTTCCTGACTTGGACTAATTTTATAGATCTCTATATATTTCATCTAAAATATTTCATAAGTAGCAGAAGTTTAAGGGATTATAGTTTTTGGTCATAAATATAATCCATACTCATCTTAGCAAATGTTTACTATTGAGCCAAGTAGAGAGATTAAAAATATCAATACCCAGTAACTTTACCATGATTGAAATTAATATTGTGCTATGTCATTCCAGTGGTTATTTTTTCACGCATATATACACATGTACTGTACATTATATATACAATTCATGTAACTACTACAACCATATGTGTAGTTTAGTGTCTTGTGTTTATTTCTTATTTTTTGTTTTTATCTTAAATACTAACACATTGGTGAAATGTTCATATTAAATAACAAGGTATAAGATCTAACATTTTACTCTTTTCAGTTGACCCAGCCCCAATTCTTGAACAATACATTAGAATGGAAATGCCATACCTGCAGCATATTAAATAATGTTATATGCCTGGGTCTACTCAAGAGCTTTCTATATGCTTCCTTTAATTTGCATTCTATCCAATAGTTATAAAATTATAGGTTTGAGGACATTGTAATACCAGGCAGTGTAATCTCCACTCCTATCATCCAGCCTTTGGGTGCGTGGTACAAATAGTAATAATAATAAACAATAATATAGGATAACAATGATAGGACATATGGCAGATAAATTACTTGCTCTAAATCACACAAACAGCAGTTAATGTTTCCCAGAGTCAAATCCAGGTTTTTGTAATCCCAAAGCCCACACCCTAGTCCACTGTTTCTTTTTAAAAATATTATTATTAATATTTCATAAGTACATAAACACAGTTATACACGTACAGGTTTTACATGAAAAGTCTTTCTCTAGACAGATACACAAAATAGCAGTGCCACTAGGAAGGGCAGTTTGGAGCCTGGAAAGAGATGGAGGTTACTTTGCATATAGAAGACTTTGTAGGTAAATATTCTCAAATATTTGGAGAAATTTCCTCTGGTAAAGGAAAGCATTAGTTAAGAGAACATCCTTTGACATTAGACAGCCCTGTATCTGTGTTTGGTTTTGTCACTTACTACATCTTAAGCAATTACTTAAATGCTCTAAGACTCAGTTTTCTTTCTACAAAAAAGATTAAAATAGTGGACACATACAGAGAAAGTAATAATTAAGATAAAACATGTAATGTAACACAGGGCCTGGCACAGAGTAAGCATTTAATTAGTGCCATCTATTATTTTTATTTCTAATAGTAACAATACCTCAAGATGGTTGGATGTACAGTATTTCTGGCTTCCAGTGAGAGCTGTTGTCAAGACATTCTTTCAATGGGTGCTGTTCTACATGAGAGACTCTTATTCATGGTGCCATGACAAGCTAATGTGTCACAAGACTGTGTATTGTAAGTAACTTTTTACTTATAATACTTTACTGAAGCTTGAGAATTGCTTATGTTATAGCTGAATCAGTGTTGTACCTATAAAAATTCTCTCACTCTCTTGAATTATGAAATAATTTTCTGAGTGGGAGAGAAAGGGGTGGAGTTATTTATAGCTATACAGCTGAGAATTGTGGACAACACTGGGTGTGTCAGTAGGAGTGTGCCATGTATGGGAAAAACACAGCATCACAAGCTATAATCCTTTGCTCTGGAGGGCAACTAGTTTAAAGTTAGTAAACATGAAGTTTCAGCTGATCATAGGGTTCCTTATCCACTGTTTCTATGTGTCTTTCTGTGTTAGGAATGAGACCAACAAAGGGAAAGGACTCACTGAATGTCCTATGGTCAGTTGATAAGTCTGGCAACAGGGTACAGGTTTGACAATTTCCATCTTCTGTCTATATGAGTGATTTTATTATTTGCTCTTATGTAGTATTTTTTGTTCCTGGGGCTCAATAAGAAATTACTTTACCCATGTTGCACTAGAAAGAAAATACGAGAGCAGGAAGTACGTGAAATAAAATAAATGATGAGATAGGACCAACATACACTTCTTGCTGCTATATTTCCAGATGCTCTCTGTTTAAAATCTTCTATTTAATAGGGTATAGGTATTTTCTCTTGGAACCAACAAACTATCTTCTAAGAATGTATCCCGAAGATTCAATTCAAAAAGACAAAAAGGCAGAAGCACAAGGTTCATTCTTGGCAGAACAAATTATAACAGCAGAAGACCCAAAAAGTGACAGATGTCCAATAAGGGACTGATTGAATAACCTAAGATACATCTACCTCCTAGAGTACAATGCAGATATAACAAGCAATGAGAACTCCCACTCTATTATGTGGTGATCTCCAAAATATATACTGTTAAGTGAACAAAGCAAAGAAAAAAATATGTTCAGCTGCTGCTGCCCAATATGGTAGGTTGTAGCTACTGATGGCTATTTCCTCCTGATATACAAAATACATTCATTCCAGCTCAGTAGCCCCCAACGTCTTAATTCATTCTAGCATCAACTCAAAAGTCCAAAGTCCAGAGTCTCGTCTAAATCAGTTATGGGTGAGACTCAAAACCCAATTCATCCTAGGGCAAATTCCTTCCTGCTGTGAGCTTGTGAATCAAAACAAGCTGTCTACTCCCAAAATACAATGGTGACACAGGCGTACGGTAAACATTTCCATTCCAAAAGGCAGACACAGGCAAAAAGAAAGGAGTAACAGGCCTCAAGCAAGTCCAAAACCCAACAGGGCCAACAACATTACATAGTATTTTTTTTTTTTTAAGACAGAGTTTCCCTCTGTCACTTAGGCTGGAATACAATAGCATGATCTTGGCTCACTATAACCTCTGCCTCTAGGGCTCAAGTGATCCTCCTGCCTCAGCCTCCCAAGTAGCTGAGACTACAGACATGCATCACCATGCCTAGCTAATTTTTGTATGTTTTGTAGAGACAGGGTTTCACCATATTGCCCAGGCTGGTCTTGAACTCCTGAGCTCAAGTGGTTCATGCGCCTTGGCCCCCCAAAGTGCTGGGATTACAAACGTGAGCCACTGTGGAGGCCCTTTAAGTCTTAAAGCTAGAGAATCATTCTCTTTTGACTCCCTGCCCTGAATACAGGGCTCGCTGGCATGGGAACTGGGCCCTCAAAGCCTCAGGCACTCTTACTTCTATGGATTTGCTAAACTCAGTCTACTAAGCAGCTCTCACAAATTGGAGTCTCATGCCTGCAACTTTCTGAGGCTGGAGTTGCATGCTGGTAACTACAGATCTGGGGTCTCTGAGATGGCCATGCTCCCACAGCTCACTAGGCATTGCCCTAGTAGGGGCTCTTTGGGGTAGCTCCATCCCTGTGCAAGTCTCTGCCTGGATCTCCAGACTCTGAGACATCTTTTCAAAGCTAGGAGGAGGAAGCCACGCCCTCACAGCTGTTGAGCTCTGTGTGCCTTCAGGCACCATATGGATACAACTAGGGTTTACAGCTTGTATCTTCTGAAGCTGTAGATTGAGCTACACTTGGGGCCACTTGAGCCACAGCAACTGGGGTGGCTGAGGAGCACTGTACTGAAATGTGGGAAGCAGAGACCCAAGTCTCTCTTTGCAGCAAGCCCATGGAGGGCATCCTGGGCTTGTCCCCCTATAGCTTTGCGTCTGTGATGGGAGGGGCAGCCTCAAAGATCTCTGAAATACTTTTGGGGCCTTTTTCTCATTATCTTGATAAATAGCATCTGGCTCCCTTCCATCTATGGTAACCTCTTTAGCAAATAGTTGCTTGGCCACACCCTAGTATTCTCTCCTGAACATACTTTGTATTCTACATGGTCAGGCTGTAAATTTTTCCAACTTTTTTTTTGTTCTGCTTCTCTTTTAATTATAAATTCATACTTTAAGTCACTTATTTCTTCTCACATCTCACTGTGTGTGGTTAAAAGTAGCCATGCAGCAGCCTGAATGCTTTGCTGCTTAGAGAGTTCTTCCATCAGATACCCTACTTCATCACTCTTAAGTGCTGGATTTCATAAAGCCCAAGAACATGGACAAAATTCAGCCAAGGTCTTTGCTACTTTATAACAAGGATGGCCTTTACACCAGTTTCCTACATTGTTCCTCATTTCTTTTTTTTTTTTTTTTAATGGAGTTTCACTCTTGTTGCCCAGGATGGAGAGCAACGGCATGATCTCAGCTGACTGCAACCTCTACCTCTGGGGTTCAAGCGATTCTCCTGCCTCAGCCTCCCAAGTAGCTGGGATTACAAGCACCCGCCACCATGCCTGGCTAATTTTTTTGTGTGTATTTTTAGTAGAGACAGGATTTCACCATGTTGGCCAGGCTGGTCTCGAACTCCTGACCTCAGGTCACCCACCTGCCTCGGCCTCCCAAAGTGTTGGGATTACAAGCGTGAGCCACCATTCCCAGCCTGTTCCTCATTTCTGTCTGAGATTTTATCAGAATGGCCTTTACTGTCCATATTTCTACCAACGTTCTGGTCACAACCCCTTGAACTACTTTAAGGCTTTAGTATCTAAGAAGATTCAGACTTTTCCTACAGCTCTCCTCTTCTAATACCTCACTGGAGTCGCCATTATAGCTCCATTTATGGCAGTCTAGGCTTTTTCTAGCCTGCTGTCTTAAATTCTTCCAGCCTCTACCCATCATTACTCAGTTCAAAAGCCACTTCCACATTTTCAGGTATTTATTATAGCTACAGTCCATGTATCTGAACCAATTTTCTGTGTTAGTCCATTTTTGCTCTAACAGATTGGGTAATTTATAAAGAAATAAAATTTATTTCTCACAGTTCTGGGTCCAAAAGCATGGCTTCAGCATCTGGCAAGGGCCTTCATGCTGCACCATAACTTGGTAGAAGAGCAAGTAAGCACATGAGACAGAAAGAGGAAATAGGGTTGAACTCATTATTTTCATCAGGAGCCCACTCTCATGATAACTCACCCACTCCCACAATAACAGCATTAATTCACTCATAAGGGTGGAGCCCTCATGAGCTAATCACTGCTTAAAGGCACCTCCTACTGTTACAACGGCTGTTACGTTTCAATTGGAGGGGACATTCAAAGCATAGCACCCAGCAACCTCTTCTGTATGTGATGCCCCACCAAGGGTTAGGGACTGGTCATCGTATAATCTCCATGCCTGTTCACTCAACAACCCCTCTTGGTGATGATGATGAGGATGATGATGGTGGAATTGAAATCCTCTGCCTGGGGCCAAGAGACCTTGGTATGTGAATTGACTGGCTTTTAAGGTGGCAGACAGGCTTATTCAGAATAACAGGTGTTTCCTCTGGAACAATGATCTGGAGGGTAGGAAACTAATGTTAACAAAACTAATTATAAAGGCGATGTACTCTAAGTTGTAATCTGTCCCATTGTGTGGGCTAGAGTTAGTGACTTGCTACTAAAAATTAAAATACGTGAGAAAGGATGGGATGTTACTTCTGAGATCAAGTGACAAAAAAGCTGTGTTGTGCTTGCTAGGCACATTATTATCGATGCTCTAAGGACAGCCAGCTGCCATGTTGTGAGCTATCCATGTGACAACTGATGTCCCTACCCAAGAACCACTGAGGCCCTGAGGCCTGCCAACAGCCATATAAATGAGTTTGGAATTGGATCTTCCCTTTGTTGAGCCTTGAGATGGCTGTAGTCCCTACCTAAACCTTGATTGCAGCCTTGTGAGAGACTCAGAGCCAGAACCTAAACTGTGCCATAATTCCTGACCCATAGAAATGATGTGTATTAATACGTTTATTGCTTTAAGCAGCAAAATTTGGAAGTAATTTGTTATGCAAGATAGCTAATACAGATATAAACAGAGAATTCATGTAAAGAGCAATATACATACCCAAGAAACGTTTGAAAACACATTCGCTAATGAAAACAAAATCTTGGATAGATACTGTTTTGCTGAAAAAAGGCAAGCTGCAGAGCCATATGGGTGATGGGAACTTAAAAATCCCATAGAAGGGCAGGATGCCTGACCTAAGAGAGTCATTGGGACTCACCATTCCTGAATGCTGGTGTATTTTTATTTCACGTATTTCCACAGCATTACCAGGAGGTAGAGGTAATGACCTCCATGTGATTTTATAGCTGGAGAAGCAATGATGTTTGTAGGTTAAGTAGTCTGGCTGGGGAGCATTCCGCAATAAGTAGAAAGGTAAAGACCAGCACCCTATAAGTCCCCATGCACACTGTCTGACGCTGAGCTGCATATCACACCATAACCAAGTAAATCTTGCTTTCCTGCTGATCTGGGTCACTACTGAAATCTGTATCTTCACCTCTGAAGCCAGGCTGCTAGTTCTGCCTCTCTTTCTGATCAGAGAATATTGTTGTACATCAATTTCCTGCTCTGTAAAGACAAAGGAATGTTTCTAGGTCAGTGCTTTAGAAAGTAGAGTTCCCGGGCCAGGTATGGTGGCTCATATCTTGTAATCCTAGCTCTTTGGGAGGCAGAGGCAGGCAGATCACCAGAGGTCAGGAGTTCCAGACCAGCCTGATCAACATGGAGAAACCCCATCTCTACTAAAAATACAAAATTAGCTGGGTGTGGTAGTGCATACCTGTAATCCCAGATACTTGGGAGGCTGAGGCAGGAGAATCGCTTGAACCCAGGAGGTGGAGGTTGCAGTGAGCCAAGACTGTGCCATTGCACTCCAGCCTGGGTAACAAAAGTGAAACTCTGTCTAAAAAAAAAGAAAAAGGAAGAGTTCTCAAGACAACCTACATCATGAGGAATATGCACTCTCTAATAGAGGGGCGGGTGTCACACCAAGGATGAATACTTGAAGGGACAGGCTCCAGATACATACAGATTGGGGATGCATAGACTATTTAAAAGATACTGCCAAATCAGTCTGGAAAGAGGTTGTACTAAGTGAAATCCTCTCTGCCAATATGAGGCAGAGTAGATGTCCCCACATGTACACCTCACTGAAATCCTCAATGGTTTTTTAAAATACTTTGATAACACGACAGCTGGAAATTGTCTCATTGTCATCACACTTAACTGGATCCTAAGGTAATTTTTAAATAATTCCCTATTAAACAAATACTCTGTTAATCATCATTATCACCATTTTTTTAAATGCAAAAAGGGTCCAGTTACATATGCAGCCTAACACACAATAAGCAACAAGTAGAGCCTGCAGGTTCTCCTGGGGCTACTGCTGGCATTAAGGCTCTAGGGCGTGCACACGCAGGCATGTGTGTGTGTGTGTGTGTGTGTGTGTGTGTATGTGTGTGTGTATTTGTATGTGTTTGTGTGGTCTCTGGTGGTTGCTAATGACAGTACATTTGCCTAGAAGATTAAGAATGTCTCTCTGGGATATTGGTTGAGTTCAGGTTTAGAGTGGAGCTGGATATAAATGTTCTGGAGTCTTTTTGAATGACACAAGAGCTGGACCACAACTTACTTCTGAGCAGGCTATAATCCTGTCCCCATGTTGGAAAACCAGCCTGTCTGTGACCTTACCTGCTCAGGTAAGGGAGGATCCCTCCTGCATGTAAGATGTGGAAGTCTGCATAAATCTACTTCTGAACACTGAAGCTGGGTGCTCCCATCTTGCTGACATCAGTTGTAGAGATCTGGGAGGCTGCATCCTCTCAGCCACCTAACTCTATGGGTTCAGTCATCTGCATAAAAACACTGTGCTGGGAGATAAAAATTTGTGAATTATCAGCACATGTTTGGCACATTGTGTATTCACCCATTCAGTCATTCCTTAGTTAACAGTTAATAGGCATTAAGGCCGAACTCTACACAATCCCTTTCATTAAGTTTTAAGCTTCCCCAGAATAGAAATAAGTGAAGTGTGGAAAGGAGGGTGTGGTAAATTCAGATGGCAGATCTAAGAGATGGCTCCTTCCCACTAACAGATTAATTATAGAGACTCTTATCACTGATGCCTGTAAAACATAATTCAGTGCCATGGACCCATTTCTACATCTTTAATGTCCTCTTTACATATATTCTCCCATTTACAATCAGTATTCTATGAAGTATTCTCAATACTCAACTTGCATTCCTCTGCACTTCCCTACAACTCAGTCTTCATTTCTCATCTAACAGGGCTTAGTTCCCTCACTCATCCACTGAAATGAACTCTGCCAAGTCTACAGCCACCTCTTTGTCACATTTATAGATCAAGAGTGCTGAAATAAATGTTCAAATGGAGATAAATAGGTATTTTCCCAGGAGGAAAAGGTTTCCCTCCCCCAAGACAGAATTCATTTCTTGTGTCTATAGACAAGATTGTATGCAATGCTGTCAGTTTCCTAAAAGGTAGAATTGTAGAACAGCACAGTCAGATAACCAGAAGGCTGAATTGTAGACAATATGTTTTCAAATGAAGCACACATTTTACCTGACATATCTTATACTTTTGCTTCATTGACAGGGAGTTCATAAATAGATTTACTTTATGTCAGCAATAATTTTTATGGCTACTTCAATAATATTGCCTTATCTTTTTGTTATTTCTTTCTCAAGGGGTACCAAGTAGGCAATGGAATAATGTGAAATTACAATGCTGTTCCAAACTTTGCCATGGTTAAATATATTGTCTAAAATCACTGTCAAATATACCACCATTAGAAAATACAGTGGTAGTGAAATATAATTGGGGTGATAGGGAACGCTTTTGCAGTTTCCTGATAGTTAAGTCAAAATTCTTTTACTGTACCACTGAAATAATGATGCTGGAATTCTTTTGGGATATGCCCATTAAGTAAAATATTTCAAGTTTTAAATAAGTATGCACAAATCCATACTGATACAAGTAAACGTTTGGCAAATTAATAAAGAAAAGCATGCAAGAAGACAAACTGTCTTTATGGAATGATTCCAAATAGTATTTGTAGCTACTAACTCTCCAAGAGGTGAAGCTTAATTCTGCTCCAACCCCTGAATGCAGGTCACACTTAGTGACTCACTTCTCAGGAACAGAGTACGTGAATTGAAAAAGTTATCATACAGTGGAAAACTTGGCAAACACTTTAACTATGTGATCAAGGTTAACATCACCAGTAAGGTCATGTTGCCATCATGTAAACCCAAATATGGTGTGATAAGAAGGGCACATCAACTCCGTGGTGTTCTTTCTCAAATTCCATACTGCTGGTCTAATCATGAGAAAAACAAAACAGATTAAGGCTGTACTCCTCAAGACTGTCAGGGTCAATAAAATATTCTGAGAGTTCCTCATATTGTCAAGCAGAGAACTACCATATAACCCAGCAACTTTACTCCCAGGTACATACTCAAGAGAAATGGAAACCTATGTCTACATAAAAACTTGCACACAAATATATGTGGTGTCATAATTCATAATGGCCAAAACCTGAAACAAGTTAAGTGTTTACCAGTTGATGAGTGGATAAACAAAATTTGGTATATCAATGCAAAGGAATAAAGTATTGATACATGCTACAAAATAGATAAGCCTTAAAAACATTATGTGAAGGGAAAGAAGCCAGATGCATGATTCTATTTTTATGAGATGTCAAGAATAGGTAAATCAACAGAAACACAAAGCATATCTGTGGTTCCTGGGACTGGGGGTGAAAGCAGGGATTAATTGCGTTCAAGTATGATGGGACATTTTAGAGTGATGGAAACATCTAAAACTCAGCGATGGTGATGGTTGCATAACTTTTGTTTACTGAAAATCATCAAGTTGTATCCTTAAATGTGTAAATTTTATTGTCTATAATTATATTGCAAGAAAGCCTGGGCTTCTGTTATACCTCAGTAATGACCAAACTTTTTCATACAAAAGCCCTGATGCCATGTTTTCTATACCCATGAATGTATATAAAACTGTAGCTGTATCCTAGCCCTGCTGACTGTGTCCTAAGTAACTCCAAGCAATGACAGCTTCTCCCTGCCCTATTGCCACTACCCACCATGCTGACTCAGCTTCACTTGTGTAAAAAATTCAGTTTACACCTGACCACTTCCACATCTTCCAACTGTGGCAGAAACTTGAGACTGAGTCCACGACAGTGCCCAGGGCCTTCACTCTAACATGACATCAGCATTGTTTTTTTTTTCTTTTTTTTTTCTCCTCTTTGGACTTTCTCCTGTGACTCTACCTGAGGAATCTAAATGGCATTACCTCTCGGGGTGTCAGTATGACAATGCTTATCAAAGGGCTACATAGGTGCACACCCTTTGTACCAATAATTTACCTTTTAGAAGTTTAACTTCAGGACATTGTGAAGGATGCTGATAAGCATCCGGTTATAAGGACTATCATTCTGAAAATTCCCTTCCTTTATTTCTGGGCCTGAATTTTGAAAGAAAGACCAAATGGGACACAAAATTGTGAAGGGGCAGAAGAAAGCAGAGGGAAATTCTGTGCACACAGACACAAGAAGTGACACATACACACACATGTACAACAACCAGGTTCTGTTATTACAATCCTAGAATTCTTCCAAAACAGTTGGTAGGGCTGTCAGAGGACACATTTGGCTCACCAGTGTAAACAGGTACAGGAACTGTGCCTTTCAGCCACGCACAGACTCTGAAAAGATGTCTTCCACACAGTGTAAATAACAGGGAATGTCAGAACACTCTGAATAACACAGGCTTGAGAAAACTGATGTCACAGCCATAGGATGGAATTCTAGAATTCAGCAAAGCAAGTTTTAATGAAGACAATGATGAGAGGTGATTTATTGCCCATAAGATTAGCAATGATTCACATTATTTCTAATGTGTGAAGACACAAGGTCCTTACATACTGTGAGGTAAGGAATATAAGTTAGCAATAGTATTTGGAATTCATTATGTTAATATAAAATTTTACAGTTTCCAGGGTTTTGAAAGAACACTTCCAGGAACTTTTTTTTTTTTTTTTCACAGAAATGCTTACAAAGATATTTGCATATATATGAGGAAGATATTAAGTATACTATTGTTTGTAACAGGAAAAAATGTTAAATTAACTACATTTTCATGACTAGAATACTAATTAAATGAATTTTGGGGCACCCACATGATGAACCACATGGTTGATAAAAAAAAGACAGAGACTAATATTTGGGGGGGTCAAAGAAATTTAAAACGTTATTATAGAAATGCATTTGTATGCAAAGATGATCATAATGAGGGCAAATGTGGGTCACAAAGATCATTTAGTGGCCAAGATGCATTTTTGCTTATATAGGTCTGTAGCTAATCCAGAGGTTTGAAAGTATAAACACAGAAATAATCATTTTGTGCTTTCACATAGCACAGGAAGAGGCTACACTTTCTGTTTGGTGACCGTCAATATCCCTGTATAGTGGGAATGACCCGTTTTCTACCCACACTTCTGGAAAATTCTGTAGGGTGTGCATGGGCCACAGCATCTCCCTACCACCTTCCTGCTCAGTGAGGTTCAAGCTGCTGCAGTTCAGGCTTCTGTCAGGAGGGGGCATCACTGTACCACCATTATCACACTTCTCTACAAAGTATAAGCAAGGAGCAGAAAAATACGCTATCCTCCCCTAAAACCCAGTTTATGAAACGGACTGCAGAATAATTCTAATTCTGTCTGGATAAAAAACAACCCTGACAAGTGTAAAACAAGAGTGTACAAATATACTGTGGGGCATCCATAGGATAAAACACCAGGTAGGTCTAATGTGCCTTGGCTGTTGCTGGGAGGCAGGATTGCAGGAGCACAGGACAGTAGGAAGTGACTGAGAGGATGGGGCACTGGAGTGGGGTCTGGGCAGCTGTGTCCATAATGTCCTGGAGATGGGATCAGTAGGAGGGAGTGGGAGAAGATCTGAGAAGCCTGTACAGGAGAAGGTCTGAGAAGCCTGTACGGGCTTCTCAGAAGTCTGTATGGGTGATGAACACCCTGCTCTCCAGGAGGGACCCCCCCCAGGTGCAGACACCTCAACTAACGCTAATGAAGGAAAAGATAAATCACTGAATGTGCTGAAGATTTAGAATCAACAGCAAATTGGACTGCTTTAGTATACAAATGGGTATTCCAAACTACTGGTATCACAGTAAAGAGAAAGTTCATAACATTACTTACTCTGTAAAATTTACTCCTTTTCATTTAAAAAGAGTGAGGAACGTGGAGATAGCTGTAATGGCTGTTGGTGGCCAGAGTCAGGATTGCAACTCTGAGTGTAGACCAGGGGACTCAGCAGAAAGGAGGGAGGGATGAAAGTTGGGAGCTTGATTAATGGGATCAGACATGGTTTTCTGGAAGTTTTCACTTACCTCCAGCTATCCCTCTGTATTCATCATTTTTTTCTGGAATATTAACAGACACACTTTTTGTGGGATATCTAAATCTGAGATCAGAAGCCAGTCATGGTCTGAACTGAAAATACTGCAACTATGAGCTGTATTTGAGGTAGTAAAGCTAGACTATTTAGAAACATATATACCACACACACACACACAGAGTCTATTCTTTT
>NW_016107973.1:809892-853408 GCF_001604975.1 Cebus imitator | reverse complement strand
AGTGGTGTGATCTCGGCTCACTGTAATCTCCGCCTCCCAGGTTCAAGTGATTCTTCTGCCTCAGCCTCCCAAGTAGCTGGGACCAGGGACCACAGGCACACGCCACCCTGCCTGGCCAATCCTTCTGTATTATTATTATTTTAGTAGAGACAGGGTTTCACCATGTTGGCCAGGCTGGTCTCAAACTTCCAACCTCGTGATCCGTCCACCTTGGCCTTCCAAAGCGCTGGGATTACAGGCATGAGCCATTGCGCCCAGCTAGTCCATTCATTTTTAAAATCTGCTTTGCTTCCCCATAAAATTGACTACAATCAATGATTTTCCAAAGTAAAAAGAAATATGGAATATATGTGCAGATTACTTTTGTCAATCTTATCGCAAGTATTCTCTGTTTTCAATTTTTATTAAAATACTTTTTCCCCCTGAATACAAAATTTCAAACACTATACAAAGCACTTCAGTACATTTAAATTATCCTGCATCTCTCTGACCCTCCTCCTATCCCCTGACCCCAAGGGGTCTGTTGTCCCTTAGGATAATGCATACTCTTCAGATACATTCCTGTTGATGAGGTGCACACGAACATGTTCACCCCCCAACACACATCACAGTCTTCTCCAAAAGTGCAATCACAGTTCTCACCTTCTTTGGCAACCTATCTTTTCCACTTAATATATCCCTACCTCCCCTACTCCCCCTTCCCCTTTTCCTCCCCTCCGCTCCTTCCCCTCTCCTCCTCCTCCTCCTCCTTCTCTCTCTCCTCTTTCCTCTTCAAAGTTAAAGCTCTAAAAATAGTTTTCTGCATTCCTTGTTAACATTCTTTACTCCCCAGTAACCCCCTATGCCACTGCACTATGACTTCTGTTGCCAGGATTGTAATGAATGTGATCTTACCAAGGTCACAATTCACCTTTTCATTACTAGGGCCAGTTTTTGTATACATCTATTAACATACTAAGTATTACTTTAAATGCATTCCTAAAACATGCATGCTTGTGCAGACTGTTTCTTTCACCTAACCACAAATCTGTGAGTTTCCAGGCTCTGAAGCAGGACATCCCGGACACAAATCCAAGCTGCCCCACTCCCTAACTGTGTAGTCTTAGGCAAAGTCCTTATTCTCTATGCCACTCAGCTTCTCATCCATAAAATGCGAATTAGCAAGCGTATCTCTTTCTCTGAACATTACTATTACCTTTATTTATTTTTCTAATTGATATATAATAGAGCTTCATATTTTGGGGGGGTATATGTGAAAATTTAACACATTCATATATTTGTAAAGATCATATCAGTGATCAGGCACAGTGGCTCATGCAGCAAGCCTGTAATCCCAGCACTTTGGGAGGCCGAGGCGGGCAGATCACAAGGTCAGGAGTTCAAGACCAGTCTGGCCAACATGTAATCCCAGCTTCTCAGGAGGCTGAGGCAGGAGAGTTGCGTGAACCTGCGAGGTCGAGGTTGCAGTAAGCCGAGATTGCACCATTGCACTCCAGCCTGGGCAACAGTGCAAGACTCCATCTCGAAAAAAAAAAAAATCATATCAGTATAACTGAAATATCCATCACCTTAACTATTTGTGTTTTCTTTATGCTAGAAACATCTAAATTATTCTTTTTTTTTAAATTTTACTTTAGGTTCTGGGGTACATGTGCAGATCATGCAGGGTTGTTGCATGGGTGCGTACATAACCAGGTGGTTTGCTGCCTCTCTTGCCCCTTTGACTGTATCTGGCATTTCTCCCCATTTTATCCCTCCCCACCCGCCGCTGACCCTCCTCTATCCCCCACCAACTGCCCCCAGTGTGTGTTGCTCCTCTCCCTGAGTCCATGTGTTCTCATTGTTCAACACCCACCTATGAGTGAGAACATGCAGTGTTTGGTTTTCTGTTCTTGTGTCAGTTTGCTGAGAATCATGGTTTCCAGATTCATCCATGTCCCTACAAAGGACACAAACTCATCATTTTTTATGGCTGTGTAGTATTCCATGGTGTGTAAGTGCCAGATTTTCTTTGTCCAGTCTATCATTGATGGGCGTTTGGGTTGGTTCCAGGTCTTCGCTATTGTACACAGGGCTGCAATGAACATACATGTGCATGTGTCTTTATAGTAGAACAATTTATAGTTCTTTGGGTATATACCCAGTAATGGGATTTCTGAATCAAATGGAATTTCTATTTCTAGATCCTTGAGGAAGCGCCACACCATCTTTCACAATGGTTGAACTGATTTACACTCCTACAAACTGTGTAAGAGTGTTCCTATTTCTCCACATCCTCTCCAGCATCTGTTGTCTCTAGATTTTTTAATGATTGCCATTCTAACTAGCATGAGATAGTATCTCAATGTGGTTTTGATTTGCATTTCTCTAATGACCAGTGATGATAAGTATTTTTTTCATGTTTGTTGGCCTCATATATGTCTTCTTTTGAAAAGTGTCTGTTCATATCATTCATCCACTTTTGGATGGGGTTGTTTTTTTCTTGTATATCTGTTTTAGTTCTTTGTAGATTCTGGATATTAGCCCTTTGTCAGATGGGTAGACAGCAAATTCTTTTTCCCATTTTGTTGGTTATTGGTTTGCTCTAATGATGGTTTCTATTGCTGCACAGAAGCCCTGAATTTTAATTAGATCCCATTTGTCTACCTTGGCTTTTGTTGCCAATGCTTTTGGTGTTTTAGTCATGAAGTCCTTGCCTATGTCTATGTCCTGGATGGTTTTGCCTATGGTTTCTTCTAGGGTTTTTATGGTGTTAGGTTTTATGTGTAAATCTTTAATCCATCTGGAGTTAATTTTAGTGTACAGTGACAGGAAGGGGTCCAGTTTCTGCTTTCTGCACATGGCTAGCCAGTTTTCCCAACACCATTTATTAAACATTGAGTTCTTTCCCCATTGCTTCTTTTTGTCAGGTTTGTGAAAGATCAGATGGTTGTAGATGTGTGGCATTGCTTCTGAGGCCTCTGTTCTGTTCCATTGGTCTCTGTCTCTGTTTTGGTACCAGTACCTTGCTGTTTTGATTATTGTAGCCTTGTGGTATAGTTTGAAGTCTGGCAGTGTGATGCCTCCAACTTTGTTCTTTTTGCTTAGGATTGTCTTGTCTATGCGGGCTGTCTTGTGATTCCATATGAAGTTTAAAGTGTTTTTTTCCAGTTCGGTGAAGAAGGTCATTGGCAGCTTGATGGGGATAGTATTGAATCTGTAAATTACTTTGGGCAGTATGGCCATTTTCATGATATTGATTCTTCCTAACCATGAGCATGGAATGTTTTTCCATCTGTTTGTGTCCTCTCTTATTTCGTTGAGCAGTGGTTTGTAGTTATCCTTGAAGAGGTCCTTTACATCCTTTGTTAGTTGTATTCCTAGGTATTTTATTCTCTTTGTAGTGATTTCGAATGGGAGTTCACTCTTGAATTGGCTCTCTGTTTGACTATTACTGATGTATAGGAATGTTTGTGATTTCTGCACATTGATTTTGTATCCTGAGACTTTGCTGAAGTTGCTTATTAGTTTCAGGAGATTTTGGCCTGAGACGATGGGGTCTTCTAAATATACAATCATGTCGTCTGCAAATATAAACAGTTTGACTTTCTTCTTTCCTAATTGAATACCCTTTATTTCTTTTTCTTGCCTGATTGCTCTGGCTAGAACTTCCAATGTTATATTGAATAGGAGTGGTAAGAGAGGGCATCCTTGTCTAGTGCCTGCTTTCAAAGGGAATTCTTCCAGCTTTTGCCCATTCAGTATCATATTGGCTGTAGGTTTGTCATAAATAGCTTTTGTTATTTTATGATATGTTCCATCAATACGTAGTTTATTGAGAGTTTTTAGCATGAAGGGCTGCTGAATTTTGTTGAAGGCCTTCTCTGCATCTACTGAGATAATCATGCGGTTTTGCCTTTGATTCTGTTTATGTGATGGATTACGTTTATGGACTTGCGTATGTTGAACCAGCCTTGCATCCCCAGGATTAAGCGAACTTGATCGTGATGGATAAGCTTTTTGATGTGCTGTTGCAATTGGCTTGCCAGTATTTTATTGAAGATGTTTGCGTCAATGTTATCATGGATATTGGCCTGAAGTTTTCTTTTTTAGTTGAGTCTCTGCCTCGTTTTGGTATCAGGATGATGTTGGTCTCATAAAATGAGTTAGGGAGGATTCCCTCCTTTTCTATTGTTTGATATAGTTTCAGAAGAAATGGAACCAGCTCCTCTTTGTACATCTGGTAGAATTCTGCTGTGAACCTGTTTGGACCTGGACTTGTTTTGGTTGGTAGGCTATTGATTGCTGCCTCGATTTCAGCCCTTGTTATTGGTCTATTCAGGTTTTCAACTTCTTCCTGGTTTAGTCTTGGTAGAGTACAAGCGTCCAGGAATTTTTCCATTTCTTACTGGTTTACTGGTTTATGTGCATAGAGCTGTTTGTAGTAATCTCTGATGGTAGTTTGTATTTCTGTGGGATCAGTGGTGATATCCCCTTTATCTTTTTTTATTGCATCTATTTGATTCTTCTCTCTTTTCTTTCTTCTTAGTCTGGCTAGTGGTCTGTCTATTTTCTTGATCTTTTCAAAAAACCAGCTCCTGGATTTATTGATTTTTTGAAGGGTTTTTTGTGTGTGTCTCTATCTCCTTCAGTTCATCTCTGATCTTAGTTATTTCTTGTCTTCTGCTAGCTTTTGAGTTTTTTTGATCTTCCTCCTCTAGCTCTTTCAATTTTGATGATAGGGTGTCAATTTTAGATCTTTCGTTGTTTCTCATGTGGACATTTATTGCTATAAATTTCCCTCTCGACACTGCTTTAAAGGTGTCCCAGAGATTCTGGTAAGTTGTGTCTTCATTCTGACTGGTTTTGAAGAACATCTTTATTTCTGCCTTCATTTCATTGTTTATCTAGTTGACACTCAGAAGCAAGTTGTTCAGTTTCCAAGTGGTTGTGTGGACTTTAGTGTGTTTCTTAATCCTGAGTTCTATATCTGATTGCACTGTGGTCTGATAGACTGTTATGATTTCCATTCTTTTGCATTTGCTGAGGAGTAATTTGCTTCCAATTATGTGGTCAATTTTAGAGTAAATGTGATGTGGTGTGGAGAAAAATGTATATTCTGTGGATTTGGTGTGGAGAGTTCTGTAAATGTCCATTAGGTTTGCTTGGTCCAGGTCTGAGTTCAAGTCCTGGATATCCTTGTTAATTTTCTGTCTCGTTGATCTGTCTAATTTTGACAGTGGAGTGTTGAAGTCTCCCACTATTATCTTGTGGGAGTCTAAATCTTGTTTTAAGTCATTAAGAACTTGCTTTATGTATCTGAGTGCTCCTGTATTGGGTGTGCATATATTTAGGATAATTACCTCTTCTTGTTGGATTGATCCTTTTACCTTTATGTAATGCCCTTCTTTGTCTCTTTTGATCTTTGTTGGTTTGAAGTCCATTTTATCAGAGACTGGGATTGCAACCCCTGCTTTTTTGTGTTCTCCATTTGCCTGGTAAATCTTCTTCCATCCCTTGATTTTGAGTCTATGTGTGTCTTTGTATGTGAGATAGGTTTCCTGAATACAGCACACCAATGGGTCTTGACTTTTTATCCAGTTTGCCAGTCTGTGTCTTTTGATTGGGGCATTTAGGCCATTTACATTCAATGTTAATATTGTTACCTGTTAATTTGATCCAGCCATTTGGTTACTGGCTGGTTTTCTTGCCCATTAGTTGACTCATTTTCTTCACTGCATTTTTGGTCTTTGCCATTTGGTGTGCTTTTGCAGTGGCTGGTACTTGTTCCTTTTCCTGCTTAGTGTTTTTTTCAGGAGCTCTTGTAGGGCAGGTCTGGTGGTGACGAAATCTCTCAGTAATTGCTTGTCCATAAAGGATTTTATTTCACCTTCACTTATGAAGGTTAGTTTGGCTGGATATGAGATTCTGGATTGAAAGTTCTTTTCTTTAAGGATGTTGAATATTGGCCCTCACTCTCTTCTGGCTTGTAGGATTTCTGCCGAGAGATCCGCTGTGAGTCTGATTGGCTTCCCTGGGTGACCTGACCTTTCTCTCTGTCTGCCCTTAGCATTTTTTCCTTCATTTCAACTCTGGTGAATCTGACCATTATGTGCCTTGGGGTTGATCTTCTTGAGGAATATCTTTATGGAGTTATCTGTATTTCTTGGATTTGAATGTTGGACTGCCTTGCTAGGCTTGGGAAGTTCTTATACAACCTGCATTTTAAAAAATCTCTAATTTTCACTACAACCAACCTTGGATGACCTAAATTTTAATTAACTTAAGAATGTCTCAAAAGCACTTGGAATGACTGATCTCACAAAATAGCACTATCATTTTTCCACGTGGCTGTACAAAAAGCGGAAGGGTCATACTTTATTCTGCCTTATCCCTACATACTTCACACACACAGAGATACTGCAGGTCTTACCTTCCCTACCTCAAAACACATCCTGTCAAGGTCCATTTCTTTCTCTGCACATGGCTGAAGCACTGATACCATCAGCTTGCTCCTCCCTAGACTTCTGCAATATTTTCTAATGGTTATTGCCACACACTATCTTCTCCCTCTCCAGTCCATTCTTTGCACAGTGACCAGAGTCACTTTCTGAAAATATGAGTCAGATGATTTTGTTCTCATTCTCTAACCCCACACACTCACAATATAATCCAAGTGCCTTACAATGGCTTAAATAATATGGCCCCTATCTGCCCTTTCAACCTCATCTCACCAGTCTGTGCATTGTCTGCCAGGCTCCAGGCACTTGAGCTTTTCTCTGCTCTTGGAACACATGGCGCCCATCCACATTGTAGACACACTGGCAGAAAGTCAGTCTGTGCCTAGCTTCTTTTTGTCATCCAGGACTCCGCTCAAATGCCACTTCCTGAAAAGGTGTTTCACTTACAACCTCATCTATAATTATTTTTATCTTGGTCATTTTCTACTCAACATGTGTTTAAAACACAAATCCCCATATGAAGTTACCCTGCTCATTGATTTGTTTACCTGCTTATTACCAGTTTTCTCAAACTAGAATGATATGTCTGGGGACCATGTTTGTCTTGTTCTCTGTGCCGTTTCCCCAGTGCTTAGATTAATGCTTCACACATAAATCACTGAATCAAAATTACTGAATTGAAGGAACTGTTAACAATTTTACACAACAGAAATGACACAGATATAAAAGCTGAGTAGAAGGAGCAGCCAATGATGAAATTAGACATGAAAGGAAACAAACTTTTCATGGACCTTGTTGCAAATCCACAGCAGTGCTTTTCAAACATGGATGAATGCCACAACCAGTTGGAACAATTTCTCAAAATATAGATACCTCCTACCATACCTCCCTGTTTTTCATTCAGCTAATTTTTGGTAGACCCAAATATCTACTATTTTAACAGGCAATCTGTGATGATTTTGATGAAGTAGTCCATGGACCACACTTGGTAAAATTCTGATGAAAACAGCTCACATTACTGTGCCATTAATTTAATGCCCACCATGGAGAACTCTGGGACATCTGGATTATCTCTGTTAAGGTAATTACTCAAAAGTGACTGGTCCTTCCTTCCCACCTAAGATCACAGATTGCTTTCCCATATGAGATCACAGTTAATCTCCAGAGTATTCTTGCGTGGTCAGGAAGATTGGGAATTATTATCCTGATGTATAGATGAAGCTGATGGAAGGGAAATGACTTACTTAATATGTCCCAATGATGAGACCTTCACCCTTACTCCAATAGCCTGTCTAGCATAGTCCACATCACATTTTTTCTCTGTTAGCTCCAGGTTCTAGGGTACAGAGTCTACCCTTTCTCTGATGTTACACCAGAAGGGAAATAAGAAAGCACATGGGCATCATTACTTCCTTTCTACAGATGAGGATATATATAGAGGAAAGTACACACTCAAGGAATTTTAGGGAGGTGTTTGGACACTGAAGCCACCTTTAAGTGGCTTTCCACTGGCCAATTCTGGGACAATTTGAGCCTCAAAATATATAATAATAATAGCACAGGGTAATCCTTTGGGAAAAATGAGAATCTCTCAGTCACACTGATACATACATACACAAATAAATAAGAAGAGAAAACTCTGCCATGTTCTAAACGCCAACTCATAATTTTGAAAGGAATATCAGAAATGTAAAAACAACACTTCACAACTATCATAGAAATAAGTGACGCAGGCAAAAATCATAAATGGATGCTCTATACTAAATCCCCATGAGTCACTGAGTCACCATGGTAACCAGGCTAGCCAAGGAACACTGGGAAAAAACAAACAACCCCTTATATCTTGTTACTAACATGTGCTAGGAAGTGAATATGGCTGATATAATACATAATAATTAGTCTCAACACCTCATAATACACATTTCTGGCAGCTTTAGCAACACACAAATTGATACATTCACAAATATTCATATATATGCATGCCCTCTCCCCAATGCTCTCCCACCATCCAAGATCCCAGGAATTTTTTAAGGTGGGTTTACTGGGGACAAAAAAGTACAACCTCACGTTGTAACATATTCAAATATAGCATAAACATAAAGTTGAACGCCACTAACCCATATTATTTTAGTAATTGACTTTTGTGGAGATTACCTGTAGAACTGTCAGTGGTACATTTTTATCCCTAGTTTCAGGGTATTGCCAATGATTTCTAAAAGCTGATACAGAAATACATGTACATGGACATTAAGCATCAAATACCTTTTCCATCCTAGAGTAGCCTGTGCTTTTTGCCAAGATTCTTCAATAGCTATTATTAAAAATCTGGTTGCTGATGGTTCAGTGAAAATATAATAATTAAGAATTCTATTTAAGAAATAATGCCATTGACAGCGGCATCAATAAGTATGAAATATTAATGAATTACCTGTTCACAGATGTGGAACACTTGTAAATTGAATACTATAAAACATTGCTGAGAGAATTAAGGAAGACCCAAAGAAGTAGGGGGCATACTGTGTTCATGAGTCAGAAGACTCAGTATTCTTAAGATGTTTATTCCCCCACAAACTAATATACAGATTCAGTGCAATCCAAATAAATATTCTACACATTTTTCAAAGAAACTGGCAAGTGGGTGTTAAAATCATATACAAATACAAAGCACCTAAACTATGAAAAACAACTGTAAAAAGGAACAAAAGTATAGGACAAACACTACCTAATTTCAAAACTCATTATAAACCTACAGTAATCAAGACAGTGTGCTATTGGCATTGAAGGGGAAAAGTAGATCAAAAGGACAGAATAAGGAATCCAGAAATAAACCCATGCACAAATGGACAACTGATTTTTTTTTCCATTTATTTTATTGCATTTTAGGTTTTGGGGTACATGTGAAGAACATGCAAGATTGTTGCATAGGTACACACGTGGCAGTGTGATTTGCTGCCTTCCTCCCCATCACCTACATCTGGCATCTCTCCCCTTGCTATCTCTCCCCAACTCCCCACCCCCCACCGTCCCTCCCCTATTTCCCCTCAACTGACCCCAGTGTGTAGTACTCCCCTCCCTGTGTCCATGTGTTCTCATTGTTCAACACCCACCTATGAGTGAGAACATGCAGTGTTTGATCTTCTGCTCTTCCGTCAGCTTGCTGAGAATGATTTAAAGACTATTCAGTGGAGAAAAAAAAATAGTCTTTCAAACAAATGGTTCTGTAATAAGTAGATATCCATATACATATAAATAAACTGTAATCCATATAACACAACATATACAAAATCAACACAAACTGAATTTGAGACCTAACTATAAAATCCAAATGCATAAACCCCTACAAGAAAAGACAGGAGTAAATCCTTGTGACTGAATAGGTAAACCTTTCTTAGATATGACATCAATAAAAACATCTTAACCCTTTAGCAAATTTATCAGGATACTTGGTACTGTGAGGTTGATCTCTGTTCTTCCTGTGTTTACCCTTTCTGCAGGAGGAAGCCAGCCTTTGTGCCCTTTCCCCTTGTCTGAATGGAGGTTTATGGCAGGGCAAAAAGCAGAAGCCAAGGCCCCTCACCTGCCTGTGCCTTTGAAGACACAGAAAGGAGACAGGCGGGAGACTTCTTCCACGCAGGGATGAGATTGGATGTCTACAGGTCCCTCCAGGAGTAGAGACCTGAGCACTCTTCCATATCAGTGCTTGAAGTAGCTCCACGGATGGTCTACTGTGGTGAGGAGTACATGTTTTGTAGCATCTTGTCATGGTAGATTTTCTAGTTTGAACCAAGAGATAGAAGAACATGAGCATGGCTCCATATCAATGCTTGAGGTGGATCCAGCTATGAGACAGATTTCCCTGTTTGGATGGAGGAATGGATGAAGCAGGGTCAGGGGGGCTGAAGGCAACAAGCCAGCTAGGAAAATGCTCAGTCTGAAACAGCTGGGACACATAAGTGGTGATGGCTATGGCCTCTTCAGGCTGTATCTGGATGATAAGTTGCCATAGAAACATTGCTTTGCCAAAGAGCATGAACATTAAAAGCTAGCTTGATTAAACTTTAAAATCTGTTATACGAATGTGTTCCAACAAAATACAAGATGAAAGTGCATGTTTTACTAGATCTGTGCAAATAATGTATTTCACAACATTATTAATATTTGCTAAAGTGATATACTTTTGTTGGAATTTTAGATTACTTTTCACTTTTCCCTATCTTGTTTCTTTATGAATGGCATATGCCTTAGTTCATTTGCACTGCTGTAACAAAATACCTGAGACTAGGTAATTTATAATAAACAGAAATGCACTGGGTCACAGGTTTGGGGGCCAGGGAGTTCAAGATCAAGATGCCAGCATCTTGTGAGAGGTTTCTTGCTGTGTCATCACATGGTGGAAGGCAAGAGGGCGAGAGAGTGAAAGGGGGCCAAACTTGCCTTTGTATAATAACAAACATACCCCTGTAATAATGGCATTAATCTACATGAAGGCAGAGCCCCCCGCCCCCACTTTTTTTTTTTATTAAGAGTCAGTGCCTAACTCTTTAAAAATCACCTCTCCTTTTTTTTTTTTTTTTTTTTTTTTTAAGAGACAGGGCCCCACTCTCTCACCCAGGCTGCAATCATAGTTCACTGTATCCTCAAATTGGAGGACAGTTCGCTGTATTCTCAAATCTCAAGTGATTCTCTCTTAGCCTCCCAAGCAGAAGGGACTACAGGCACACAGCACCATGCCTAGCTAATTAATCACCCAATATCAGAAGCATTTGAATGTAAATATAACCTGCAGAAATACTCACTGGAGCATTTCATATTTTGAATTTTTTGATTTGGGATGCTCAACTGGTCAGTATAATGCAAATATTTAAAAATCTGAAAGCTAAAACACTTCTAATCCCAAGCATTTTGAATAAGTTATACTCAACCTATACCGTAATAATGGCAATCAAATTTCAACACGAGTTTTGGTGGGGACAAACATTTAAACATAGCATCTCATCAATGGCCCCTCAATACTCATGTCCTTTTCACATACAAAATGCATTCATTCCATTCCAATAGCCCTATAAGTCTTCACTCATTCCAACATCAACTCAAAAGGCCTAAATCCAGAGTCTTATCTGACTCAAATAACTGAAGGCATGATTCATCCTGAAGCAAATTCCTCTCCAGCTGTGAGCCTGTGAAATCCAAACAAGTTATATGTTTTAAAACATAATGGTGGGACAGGCAATGGGTAGACACTCCCTTTCCAAAAAGCAGAAATAGACAAGAAAAGAGGGTCCCATCCCAAGTAAGTCCAAAATTCAACAGGGTGAACAACATTAAATTTTAATGCTCCAGAATAAGCTTCCTTAACATCATGTCTTACCTCCTGGATACACTGAGGTGAAATTGGGCCTCCAAGGCCTTAGGCAGTCCTGCCCCTATGGCTTTTCTGGGCTTAGCCCATAAAGCAGTTCTCATAGGTTGGAGTCTCATGGCTGTAGCTCTCTTAGGCTGGTGTTGCACACTAGTAGCCCTACAGTTCCAGGGTCTCTTGGGCAGTCCACTCCCAGAATTCTACTAGACATTGTTTGAGTGGGGACTCTCTGCAGTGGCTCTGACTCAACAGTTCTGACTGGAGACAGCCCTGACTAAGGCAATGCCCAACAGAACTTCTGTATCAAAGCTGGGTTTCCTCTGGGCATTGCCCTAGTGAGGGCTCTCTGATTTTACTCCACCTCTGCAACAAATCTTCAGTGATCCACCTGCCTTGGCCTCCCAAAGTGTTGGGATTACAGGCACAAGCTACTGTGCCTGGCTCCCTTTTAATTACAAATTCCATCTTTAAATCATTTTTCTCTAGCATTTTACTATATGCAGTTGAAGGAAGACACACAACATATTGAATGCTTTTTTGTTTAGATGTTTCTTTTGCTGGATTTCTTAGCTCATTGCTCTTCAACTATGCCTTCCACAAAGCCACAGAAACAATTCAGCCAAGCTCTTTGCTGCTTTATAATGAAGACGGCCGGCCTTTCCTCCAGTTTATAATACTTTGTTCCTCATTTCTGTGTGAGATCTCATCAGAATGGCCTTTATTGTCCATATTTCTACGAACATTCTGATCATTACTAAAGAGTCAAAGATCTTACCAAAATATTTGTCAGGGGGGAAAATGAGGAGAGCAAAATCACCAGGTGGCCATCGAGTAGGCCCTGGAGACAAGAACTCCTTATCTGAGGAATTTAGATGTGTAATGAAGTAAGCCAAGAACACCTGGTGACCATCAAACAGGCCCTCCTGAGGCAAAGTTCCTTATCTGAGGAATTTAGAAGTAATTAAGCTTCCCTAGTGCCTAAAGTTTCCAGGTCTCTTTCAAAACTTTTATAAGTAACTAGAATTTCTATACAACTCTGGAATGTATGCATGCCAAAACTCATTGTGCAACACTTGCTGACATTAAGGCACCAAAATGTCTACAAATGTAATCGCTTATCATGACCTACATGGCTAATATGGTCCAAATAAAATTTAAGCTCCCAGTTTAAGGTCCGTAAACACTGCATTCTTCTGAAACTTTCTTTCTTTCTAATAACTTTCCTTGTTCAAACCTATACTGTTGTCGGTAATTCTTACCAACCTGCTAGTAGACCACTTTCTGATGCTGGGGCTCTGACACCTCACCCAGCAATTACCACTTACGTTATCTCTAAGAAGCTTCAGTCTTTCCCTACAGTTTTCTTTGAGCCCTCACCTGCATTTCTCCATTTATGGAAATTTAGGCTATTCTAGCTTGATCCTCCAAAATTTTCCAGCCGTGGATTATCCACTTCCAAAGCTGCATTTACATTTTCAGATATTTTTTATAGTAACAGCCAGGCTTCTCGACACCAATTTTCTGTCTTACTCTCTTTTTGCTGCTATAAGACAATACCTGAGACTGGGTAATTTATAATTAACAGAATTTTATTGGCTCACAGTTCTGAAGGATGAGAAATCAAAGATTGAGGGACCAGCATCTGGTGAAGGCCTTCTTGGTGTGTCATCACAGGGCAGAAGGCAAGAGGCAAAAGGGAGCTGAATGCACCCTTTTATAACAGATTCACTCCTACAATAATGAACCACCTTCTGTAACAATGACAATCCATTCATGAAGGTAGACCCTTCACAGACCAAACACTTCTCAAAGTCCTATAAACCACAAGTAAAATTCTAAGATCCCCAATGGATTGACAGGCTTCCCCTCTTGGCCAAAGGCATTCCAAAGTAAATCTGAAAATCTAGTTCAGGCTATGGTGGGAATGGGTGGTCAGACATGCCTCAATATATTCTTCTGTCTTTGGGATTCAGGCATAACTAACCAGCATTAACATTAAGAGAGATCTTAAGACTGACAAACAAGACTTTTTATAGCAATAAGACACCAAATTCCAAATTGACTCTAGTATAGCATCACAAGATAGCAGGCCCCAAAAGAAATCAAAGCATTTTATCCCAAAACATATTTCCTTGACATATTTTGAAATGCCCCTGCAAAGCTGTCTCTTCTGGGGAAAATCTAAATTCTGTAAAGAATTCTCTTTCCTTTCCAGGTCTTTCCTCCGATCCAGGAGAGAATTAACTAAGAGTCTGGCACCTTTTTAGGTCTGACAAGAGCTCCGAAGCCTCTCCTTGGAGGCTGCATCTTCATGATAAAACCTCGGTCTCCACAACCCCTTGTCCTAACCCAGACATTCATATTGATTCCAGGTCTTTAGATAACTCTTTCAACCAATTGCCAATCAGAAAATCTTTAAAACCACTTCTAACATGGAAGCCTCCTCCCCAGCTTCCAGTTTCCTGCCTTCCCTGACCAAACCAATGTACATTTTATAAGTATTGATTGATAACTTATGTCTCCCTAAAATGTATAAAATCAAGCTGTATGGGAGGCTGAGGCAGGTGGATCACCTGAGGTCAGGAGTTCGAGACTAGCCCAGCAACATGGCAAAACTTAGTCTCTACTAAAAACACAAAAATTAGCCAGGTGTAGCAGTATGCACCTGTAGTCCCAGCTACTCAGGAGGCTGAGACAGGAGAATCACTTGAACCTAGGAGGTGGAGGATGCAGTGAGCTGAGATCATGTCGCTGCCTGGGCAACGGAGCAAGACTCTGTCTCAAAAAACAAAAACCCAAGCTGTAGCCTGACCGTTTGGGTACATTTTCCCAGAATATCCTGTGGCTGTATTATATGCCATCGGTCACTCATACTTGGCTCAGGATAAATCTCTTCAAATATTGTACCAAGTTTGACTTTTTTTCATTGAAAATCCCACTGAGACAGAGTAGTAGGGATGGGACTTGCCTCTTTAAGCCAAAAAATATCTGAGACAAGTCTCAATCAAATTAGAAAGTTTATTTTGCCAAGGTTTGTCGGAGTCACCACCTGCAGATATCTGTCCTGCAGACCCTGACTCAGCAAGGGATGAATAAAGTACACACAGATATTATGCTTTGTCAGTTCAGCTGAGGGTCTGTGGCTGTTTACAGACTCCCTGGAGAGTGCTATGAACAGTTGCAACCACGGCCCCCCCCGCCAGCCAGTGAGACTCCCATTTATTTAGTAAAGTTTAATTGACAAAGGTTTGAGTCAACACCATTAGTGTGAAAGATGAAATGACAGTTTCCAATGCCAAAAGCAAACACCATTAGTGGATAATATCTAATATCTGGTCAGCCTCCCCCTGAGAGGGCCACCCAGATCAAAGGTTAGTTCTAAGACCACATGAGTAAACAAGTTAGTTAGGTAAACTCCCCCACATACCCCAGCTATTTGCTTTACTTATGAACTAAATGTAAGGGGGATTTAGGCTACCTTCAACTGAAACTTCTTTTGAAACTATATAGAAACCCTGAGGCCTTCCAAAAGGGTTTGAGACTATGTAACTTTCTCTTAATATTTTTGCCACCACCCTCAGTGAATTCCCACAAAGGTTAAGGATGTGCCTGTGACACAGTCCCAGGAGGTCCTGATGACATGTGCCCAAAGTGGTTGGGGTACAGCTTTCTTTTATACATTTTAGGGAGACATAATACATCGATCAATACATGTCAGATTTGCAATAGTTCAATCTGGAAGGGTGGGGCAACTCAAAGCAGGGGTTGGGGGGCTGGGGATGGTGGCTTCCAGGTCATAGGTAGATTTAAACATATTCTGATTGGCAATAGGTTGAAAGAGTTATTATCTATAGAAAAGAATGTCTGGGTTATGATAAGGAGTTGTGAAGACCTAGCTTTTCTCATACAGATGAAGACTCCAAGTAGCAGGTTTTAGAGAGAATAGACTGTAAATGTTTCATATCAGACCTAAGGTTTCTGTTGATATTAATGCTGGAGGGGTACGATGAGGCATGTTCAACCACCACTTCCTGTTATGGCCTGAACTAGTCCTTCAGATTAAATTTTAGTGCCCTCCCTGGCAGAGCAGGAAGTCCATTAAGATGTTTGCATGGGGGGCATTTAAATTTTATTTTTGGTTTATAGCCCTCACCCTCACAAATGCATTTTTGTTTTCCAGGCTTGCTGGGTTCCCACTACATGCGTTTTCCTGAGCTCACTGCACATGCTGTCCCTGGAGCATGGAGGATGCAGCCTGGAGCCAAGAAGATGACAGTGTTGTACACAGCTCTGCACTGGCAATGCACTGTGCATGAGTGGCCCTCAGGACCTTGTGTTACTGCTGCTGGTTGACCAGGCACTGATGGGTACACCAAGGGCACTGGCGATAGGTAGTAGCTTCAGCCCACACCTGCCCATCTTCAGCCTGGCCAAGGGCACCTACATCAGCACGTCCACAGCCTGAAGTCCCCTGTGTTCCACCAAGGACCTCTACTGCAAGCTGATGGGGGGCCCTTGTGGCCAGAAGGGACCCCTACTAGACCATCCAGACCTTACACTATAAATCGTACTCAAGGCACCATACCTGCTGATAACAGGACCTTAAAGAAGACACTCCAACCATAAATCTTCCTCAAGGCAGTTGACCCTAACATCCACATGCACAGAAGACACCAGAATAGCCACTATATGCCCTTCCTGGGCCAGCAGTAGTGAGCAACACCACTATCTTGAACCCACTGAGCATGTACCAAGATTTCATGCAGACACCATAACAGGAAGGAATAAATCACCCCAGGAGGTGGAGGTTCCTGATGTCAATCTCTTTACCCTACCCAATAAAAAACCCAGAGAAACTCCCCTTAGGGAGCCAGCTGGAGGACTCTTTTTCCTGCGCTATCTCCCTTATGCCCAATGTTTCTGGGCATAAGTCTTAATAAACCTTGCCTGGGAAAAGTTTGCCTGGCCTCATGTTAATTCCTATTACACTGAGAACCAAGAACCTCACACCAGTAACACCATCTCCTAAAAAAAGTCACAATGGCAATCAAATTTTCTAACAATGGCAATTAAATTTTGGAGGGGGAAAACATTCTAAACATGGCAGCATATTTCACATGTACATTTCTAAATACAAATATAATGATCCCACTTTATAACTCATATAATATTCTGAAATAATACTAAATTTTAGAAATAAAGCTCAATTGGTGATTTTTTATTTATGCAGAACCCTCTTCATATGGACAATGGGGGGCCATGAAAACTCCATTACCCTTCTAAAAGAGGAAAAATGTGTACAGCTTCTTTGTGGAGATATTTGGCAATATTTTTGAGAAAATCAAGTGAGGTCCCCATCAGCTACCGTGCTCTTAGCTCTGAATTGCAGAGAGTCTTGGGCCCTTGTGTTAAGAATGGTCACAGCAGCTAAAAATATCAAAACAGCCTCAAAGTTGTCTTACTTACAGATATCTCAGAAACACTATTTTAAGAGAAAAAAGTGCAAAAGGGCATCTATTTTTTGATGACACATCATATATTTATAGATAAACATGTACAATTACATTTTTGTATAATTTTCTCACAATGACTCTATGAGGAAGGCCTCATTTTTTCTCATTTTGAAGATGACAAAATCAAACTCACTGATGAAAAATCAATTTTTTCAGACTCTAGTAAGAAGCGGAAATGATATTCTACCTCTTAACATCCCCAAAGCATACCCCAAAGTCTCCTTTATAGATGATGACTTTCAAGGACTTAAAAACATATAGCTTTACACATTTCTAGTATTGTGCCCTCATGGATACTAATTCAACAGCCTCTCTCTCTTTGAAGAAGCTGATTGTACAGATGAAATCTGGGTGCAGGATCCTGTAGGTGGTATAAAGGTCAAGGTATAAAGGTATAAAGGTCAAGGGCTTGTGATTCCTGCCTTCTCTTTATTTGCACTCTCTTCATTTTGGACTCAACAGGAAATGGCTTTTCCAATGTCAATCTAGAAGATCAAATAAGGGAACAGAAAATAATGCAAAATTGAAGAAATGATTTGACAATATTCTTCCCTCTCCCCATATCCCTCAGCAAAGTCCTGCAACAGAGAAAGTTTCCAAAGCTTTATTCATAATGTAAGTGTGAGTATGTTCTACTTCCTGCTCCATTTCCAGGTGGTCTCTATGTCAGTCATATTGATGACAAGTAACTGTCATCACTTCTTTGGGAAGGAGGAGAAAGTTGGGCCAGGATGACCATCTGTTGAAGTCCTACTAGATGCCATCTACTCTATACAAATTTCTAACTTACCCCACAGAAAAGTTTCCTAAGGAAGACACTGTGAGTCCCCTTTTACAGATGATCAAGGGCAGGCTGACAAAGGCTGAAAAAAGATTCCACTATCATACATGAAGTGAGGCGCAGGAATGGGGTTCAAACTTTTGTCTTTATGATGGTATTTTTATGCATTCCTAACAGAGGTGATATTACTACTAATGGGTTGAAAATTGGTTCTTGAGGGTAGAGAGATGGTAGACATTACACTGGTTTATTGTATTACAGAGGACCATAATATATAAACAGTTAACACTTCATCTGTGGTATTAAAATTTCATGTTCTGGGCAGAAAGGGTATGTAAGAAAAAACATGTCTAAAATGGCCTTCATCAAGAAGATGGTGGAAGAAGGTTGAGAAACACTGCATATACCCCATGACCTCTTATGTAGATGATGGGCTATGAGGGCCTAGGGACTGGTCATTTTACAATCTCCCATGGGCACTCACGCAACAAACTCTGTTAGTGATGAGGGTTGAAATGAAATATGCAGGCTGGGGCCAAGAATCCTGGGAATGGGGACCATGTGAATTGACTGGTTTTTAAAGTGGGAAGCACACAGGGACTCAGTCAGGAAGAGAGACGTTTCCTCTGGGACAGATAACATGAGGGTAGGAAGTCAATGTTGACAAAACTAATACAAGAAAGAAGTACTATAAGCTGTATCTCCTTTAATCTTTTTTAATCAAGTAATCTATTATAAAATATACTTTAGATCAGGCTATAGGAAATTAGGAGAGGTTCAATAAATCAGAGAAACTGCTTTATTAATGTCTGCTCAATAATAGATTCTGGAATTTCAGGAGGGGGAATAGCTTGGGGGTAGAGCATTGGACTGCAGACCAAGATTCTGGAATTTCACTAAAGCTTTTCCTGTTGTGCCCTGAAGCCACCAGGAATCTGAGTTCTGTAATCTTCCTGAGCACTCACATGTAAAGCTGCCCAGTGTACTCCTTAATTTATGTATATAATGAGCTATATTTTAAATTATATTGAAAAATTTAAAACATTGTATATGATAAAAGAAATCATTCAAGTTGTCTGTGTAGGCTATAGCAAACACTTGCAAAGTATATGGGGCTGATGCTCATAATATATGAAGCATTCTCAGTAACAGGTATGGAAAGAAGGTCTAATGATGACATTGGTAGGCAGCCTCTAAGATGTCCCCAGTGATTGTCACCTCCAGATAGTCACTTCCTTGTGCAATCTGTTCTATCTTTGGGCTGGAGTTAATGACTTGCTACTAGTAGAAAGAATATTCCAGAAGAGGAGATGGATGTCGTTTTTCACATTAAATGACTAAGAGGCTGTGTCTTGCTTGTTGGGTACATTCTTATTCTTGCACTAAGGAGAGCCAGCTGCCAGGTCGTCAGCTACCCACATGGCAAGTAATCTATGTCCCTGGCTAAGAAGCAGTAAAGCCCTGAGGCCTGCCAACAGCCATATGAATGAGCTTGGAATTGAATCTCCCTCAGTTGAGCCTTGAGATGCCAGCAGCCCCTACCTAGACCTTGACTGCAGCCTTGTGAAAGACCCTGAGCTAGAATCTTTTCCATGCCATGATTCCTGACCCAAATAAATGGTGTGAATTAATGTATGTTTGTTGTTATAAGCAGTGAAATTGTGGGGAAATTTGTTATGTAAGAATAGAAAAATAATACAGATATACACAGAGAATACATGTAAAAAGTAATACATATGCCCAAGAAATATTTGCAAATACATTCACCAATGAAATGCAAATTAAAACTTATACAGAAGCTATTTTTCATGAAAAGGGACAAATTGCAGAGCCACATGAATAGTTACAAGTCCCATAGAAGGGCAGGACTCCTGACCTCAGATCAGAGAGCCATGGGACTCACATTTCCTGAATGCTGGTACTTTTTCATCTTATGTATTTTCTGTGGGGTAGAGGACACAACTGCTACACTGTTTTGTAGCTGAAGAAACAATGTATGGGGAGGTTAAGTAACTTGGCTAAGGGTCATCCTGCTACTAAGTGCAAAATTAGACAGTGGTATGCTATATGTCCTTTTGCAAAATTGTGACCCTCAGCTGCACATTACACCATAACCAAGTAAATCTTGCTTTCCTACCGACCCAAGATAAAAATCCATGAATTACCAGCACATATTTGACATATCATGCTTTCATCCTTCCATCCATCCATACATACATTCTTACACGTAACAGGCATTAAGGTCGAACTACGCCATCCCTTTGGTTAAGTTTTAGGTTTCTCCATAATGGATCAAGCAATTGAAGTGTGGAAAGGGTGGTGCAGCAAATTCAGATGTCAGATCTAACAAAAGATGGTTCATTCCTATTAATATTTCAACCTGATAAAGTCTCTTACAATTGATGATTGTAACATATAATTTAATGCCCTGGACCTCTCTATATATATCTAGTTGCTGTCCTCTTTATATATATTCTCTTCCTTGTAACAAAGTTCTACAAAAATTATCAATTCTCAACGCATATCCCTCTAAATCTCCCCCCAACTCAGTTGTTGCTCCACTCTAATGGTACTTTCTTTGTTCCCCCAACCCTCTACTGAAATGAGCCTTGCCAAAGTCAACAACCATGTTTTTGATGCTTTCCAGATCAAGGGTATTGAAACGAACATTCAAATGGAGACAATGTTTTTGTTTTACAAGGCAGAATTCACCTGTTTGTGTACAGACAAGGATTATATTCCAATGCTGTCATTATCTAAAAGTTAAAGTTGTAAGATAGCTTTCATAGTGTCAGAGTCTGATAACATGAAACCTGTGCTATAGACATTGCACTTTCAAATGAAGCACACATTTTCCCCTGCATTCCATACTTTGGCTTCACTGAAAGGGATTATGTGAATAGGTTTACTGAATGATAACAATAATTTTGCATGATCACTTCAAATAACCTCTATCTTCTCTGTTTTTATTTCCTTCTGAAGGGATTTCCAAGTATGAAACTCAATAATCTGAAACAATAATGTCTCATATTTGTCTGGTTAAATGTGTTATCTACAAACCCTGTCTAATATACTACAGTTAGATGATATGATAGTACTGAAACATTATGATGGTAATGGGGAACTCTTTTGTGGGTTCCTGACTCTTAAGTCAAAATACTTATACTGTATCACAGAAATCATAATGCTGGATTTTCTTTTGGAATAAACCCATCCAGTAAATAACCCAACCTATATGATATATATATATATATATATATATATATACTTATAGAAGTAAATATGTAAATTAATAAAGAAATAGGTGTGAGGGGACAAATTGTCTTTATCAAATAATTCCAAATAGTGCATGTAGATACCCTCCCTCTATGAGGTGAAGCTTAATTCCATCTCCCATCACCTGATGGCAGGACAGACTTAATAACTTACTTCTAAAGAACAAAATAGGCAAACGAAAACAGTTGCTGTACATTGAAGAAACTTGGCAAATACTGCCTTAACCAAGTGATTAAGATTAATATCACCAGTGAAGTCAGATGGGTATCACATACTCCCAGATATGAAGTGACAAGAAGGGCAGTTCAATTCTGGTATTTTTTCTCAGAACCCATTACCTCAGTCTAAAAAAATAAAATTAAATTAAAAACCTGACTAAGCCTATACTCATCACTGTCAGAATCATGAAAATAGTTTAGTAGTTCTTCAAATGGAAAAATAGAGAGTTACCATATGGCACAGTAATTACTTTCCTACCCGAGATAAATCTCTACATAAAAATGTGTAAACAAATGTATGTAAAATCATTATTCATAATAGCAAAAAGTAGAAATAACCAGAGTGTTCATCAATAGGTGAATAAATAAACAAAATGTGGTCAGTCTATGCAATAAGATATTTTTAAGCTATTAGTTGGAATGGAATTCTGACCCATGTTACATTACGAAGGAACCTTGAACACATTATAATAAGTAAAAGATGCAGACACAAAATACCAAATATTATTTGATTCCATTTACATAAAATGTCCCAAATAGGCAAATGCATAGACAGAAAATATATCTGTGATTGCATAGGGCTGAGTGTGTGTGCAGGGATTAACTACATTCAAGCATAATGGGATTCTTGGGGATGATAAAAACTAATAAAAACCCAATTACGGTGATGGTTGTACAACTCTTTACATTTGGTAAAAATAATCTAGGCCGGGCGCGGTGGCTCAAGCCTGTAATCCCAGCACTGTGGGAGGCCGAGGCGGGTGGATCACGAGGTCAAGAGATCGAGACCATCCTGGTCAACATGGTGAAACCCCGTCTCTACTAAAAATACAAAAAATTAGCTGGGCATCGTGGCGCGTGCCTGTAATCCCAGCGACTCAGGAGGCTGGGTCAGGAGAATTGCCTGAACCCGGGAGGCGGAGGTTGCGGTGAGCCGAGATCGCACCATTGCACTCCAGCCTGGGTAACAAGAGCGAAACTCCGTCTCAAAAAAAAAAAATTAATAATAATAATAATAATAATCTAAATACCCTTAAAATGTGTGAGGTTATGATTTGTAAGCTATAGTCTAATGAAGGTGTTTAAAATATGATATTGGGCAGGAGGCAGAGCAAGATGGCTAAATAGAAGCCTCCACCAATTGTCCTCCCTCTGGGAACACCAAGTTTGACAACTATCTACACAAGGAAGCACCTTCGTAAGAACCAAAAATTAGGTGATTGATCACATTACCTGGTTTTAACATATCACTGAAAAGGGGCACTGAAGACTGTAAGAAAGACAGTCTTCATTGCTGATGTCACCCCCTCCTCCATCCCCTAGCAGCAGCTGTGAAGCCTGGAGAATCCGTATTCTTGGGGAAGGGAGAGCACAGTGATTGTGGGGCTTTGCATTGGAACCCAGTGCTACTCTGTCAGAGCAGAAAGTAGCATTGGACAGAATTCAGCCAATGCTCATGGAGGGAACATTTAGACCGGCCCTAGCCAGAAGGGAATCTCCCATCCCATCAGTCAGAACGTGAATTTCGGCAAGCCTTGCCACTGTGGGCTAAAGTGCTTGGGGGTCCTAAAGAAACATAAAAGGCAATCTAGACCTGGGTTCAGAGCCAACAGACTTGGGGGACTTGTGACCCAGTAAGACACCAGCCAGGGTACCCAAGGGAGTGCTTGTGCCACCCCTCCTCCAACCCCAGGCCATGCAGCTCTCAGCTCTGAAAGAGAATCCTTTCTGCTTGAGGAAAGAAGAGAAAAGAGTACAGGGGACTTTGTCTTGAAACTTGGACATCAGCTCAGCCACAAGAAAGGACACTGGGCAGAGTACTGTGGCACCCATTCCAGTCCCTAGCTCCTGAACATTTCTGGACACACCCTGGGCCAGAAGGGAGCTTTCTGCCTTGAAGAGAAGGACTCAGTCCAGGAAAGATTCATCACCTGCTGACTAAAGAGCACTTGGGCTCTGAATAATCCGCAACAGTAGCCAGGTAGTACACACTGGGGACCTTGGGTGAGGCTCTTGAGATGTGCTGACATCAGGTGTGACCCAACACATTCCCTGCTATAGTAGCTATGAGGAGAGACTCCTCTTTGAGAAAAGCAGAGGGAAAAGTAAAGGGGACTTTGCCTTGCAGCTTAGGTACCAGCTCTTCCACAGTGGGGCAGAGTTCCACATAGGTTCTTGAGGTCTCAGATTCCTGGCCTTGGCTTGGATGGCATTTCTGGACCTGCCCTGGGCCAAACGGGAGCTCACTGACCTGAAGACTAAGTTCCAAGCCTGGCAGCATGCAGCATAAGCTGACAGATGAGCCCTTGGGCCTTAACTGAACATTGGTCGTAGCCTGGCAATAGCACCTGTGGGTCTGTGGTGGTGGTGGCCATGGGGAGAGACTCCTCTGCCTGTGGAAAGTGGAGTGAAGAGCGGAATGAATTTTGTCTTCTTGCTTGGGTGCCAGTTCAGCCATAATAGAATGGAGCACCACATAGATTTCTAAGGTTTCTGACTCCAAGCTCTGGCTCCTGGATGGCATCTCTGGACCTGCCCAGGACCAGGGGAACTCCCTGCTATGAAGGGAAGGACATACACCTAGCTAGTTTCACTGTCTGCTGATTGTAGAGCCTTAGGAAATTGAGTGAACATAGGCAGTAACCAGGTAGTGGTTTGAGTGAGACCCAGTGCTGTGCTGCTTCAGATGTGACCCAGCACAGACTCAGTGGTGGAGGCCACCAGAATGCTTGTGTTATTTCTCTACCAGCTCCATGGACTCAGCACAGAGAGAGACTCTATTTGTTTAGGAGAAAGTAAGGGAAGAAAACAAGAGTCTCTGCCTGGTAAGCTGGATAATTATTCTGGATCTTATTCAAGAACACCAAAGTAGTACCTCTAAGAGTCTGCAAGAACTACAGCATTACTTGGCTTCGGGTGACTCCCAATGCAGATATGACTACAGTGACCAAAAAGTTAGATCACAACATTCAAGGCTCTTCAAACACCTGGAAAGCCTTCTCAAGAAAGATGGGCACAAACAAGCACCTACTGCAAACACTAGCATAAAATAACAGGTTTCAAGATTTTATTTGAAAGCTTCATGGTAACCTCAAATCAAAAGTCATACAATGGATAAACAAAAAATAAAAGGCAAGAAAACAGGTTTCAAGATTTTATTTGAAAGCTTCATGGTAACCTCAAATCAAAAGTCATACAATGGATAAACAAAAAATAAAAGGCAAGAAATTAAAACATAACGCCAAGAAAAATCATCTTCACTAAAAGGAAGACAGGAAGGAAGGAAGAAAAGACCACAAAATAACCAGAAAACAAATAACAAAATTGTAGAAGTAAGTTCTTACTTATCAATAATAACATTGAATGTCAATGGATTAAACTCTTCAATCAAATACATAGAATGGCTGAATAGATTTAAAAACAAGACTCGAGGATCGCTGTCTGCAAGAAACACACTTCACCTATAAAGACACACACAGGCTGAAAATAAAGGGATGGAAAAAGATATTCTATGCCAATGGAAACCAAACAAGAGCAAGCGTAGCAATACTTACATCCGACAAAATAGATTTCAAGATGAAAACTATAAAAAGAGACAAAGATGGTCATTATACAATGACATATAATTCAATTTAGCAAGAGGATACAACAACTGTAAATATATATGCACCCAACACTGGAGTACCTAGATATATAAAGGAAATATTACTAGAGCTAAAGGAATAAATAGACCTCAATACAATAATAGCTGGAGACTTCAACTCTCCTCTTTCAGTATTGAACAGATCACCTAGACAGAAAATCAACAAAGAAACACTGGACTTAATCTGCACTACAGACTAAATTGACCTAATTGATATTTACAGAACACTTCATCCAATGAACATTCCTAAAATGTACATTCTTAAAATGCATTTTTCTCCTTAGCACATGAATCATTCTCAAGCAAAGACCATACATTAGGCCACAAAACAAGTCTTAAAACATTAAAAATAATTCAAATAATATCAAGTATCTTCTCTGATCACAATGGAATAAAACTAGAAATCAATAGCCAGAGAAAATTTGGAAACTACAAATACGTGAAAATTAATATGTTCCCAAATGATCAGTGTGTCAATGAAGAAATTAAGAAGGAAACTGAAAAACAGATGATAATAAAAACACAGCATACCAAAACATATGGAATACAACAAAAGCAGTACTAAGAGGAAAGCTTATAGTTATAAGTGCCTACATCAAAAAAGTAGAAAAACGTCAAATAAACAACCTAATGATGTACTTTAAAGAACAAAAAAGTCAAGAACAAAACAAACTTAAAATTAGTAGAAAAAAGGAAACACTAGGCCAGGTCTGGTGGCTCACGACTATAATTCCAAAACTGTGGGAGGCCAAGTTGGGAGGATTGCCTGAGCTCAGAAGTTTGAGACCAACCTGGGCAACATGGCGAAACCCTGTCCCTACAAGAAAATACAAAACTTAGCTAGGCGTGGTGGCACAGGCCTGTAGTCCCAGACAATCAAGAGACTGAGGTAGGAGGATCACTTGAGCCTGGGAGGCAGAGGTTGCAGTGAGCTGAGATCATGCCACTGCACTCCAGCCTGGGTGACAGAAACCCTGTCTCAAAAAAAAAAAAAAAGAGATATAATGAAGATCACATCAGAAACAAATGAAATTGAAATGAAGAAAACAATACAAAGTGTCAATGAACAAAAAGTTGTTTTCTTTAAAGATAAACAAAGTTGATAGACCTTGAGCCAGATTAAGAAAAAATAGAGAAGACCCAAATAAATAAAATCAAAAATGAAAAATGAGACATTACAAATGATAGTGCAAAAATTCAAAGCATCATTAGAGGCTACTATGAGCAACTATATGCTAATAAATTAGAAAACCTAGAAGAATAGATAAGTACCTAGACACATACAACCTACCAAGATTGAACCATGAAGAAATCCAAAACCTGAAAAGACCAGTAACAAGTAACAAGCTAAAAGCCACAGTAAAAAGTCTCTCAGCAAAGAAAAGCCTGGTACCTTATAGCTTTACTGCTGAGTGTTACCAAACATTTAAAGAAGAATTAATAACAGTCATACAGAAACTATTCCCAAAACAGAAGAGGAGGGAATACTTCCAAACTCATTCTATGAGGCCAGTATTACCCTGATACCAAAACCAGAGAAGGACACATCAAAAAAAAGAAGACTACAGCCCAATATCCCTGATGGACATTGATATAAAAATCTAGCAAACTGAATTCAACAATATATTTAAAAAGACCATTCATCATGACCAAGTAGGATTATTGAGGTATGTTTCTGTTATACCCAGTTTTCTAAGGATTTTTATCAAGAAGGGATGTTGAATTTTATCAAATGCTTTTTCAGCAGCAATTGAAATGATCATATGGCTTTTGGCTTTTGTCCTTCATTCTGTTGATATTATATATAGCAATGATAGATTTGTATCTGTGGAGCCATCCTTGCATCCCTGGAACAAGGCAGAAAAAAAAATCCCTGCACAAAGGCAGTCAGGCAGGAGGAGTTTCTTCATACTCATGAAAGAGGTAGTCTTTTTGTTCTAATAAGGCCTTCAACTGATTGGATGAACTCTACCTACATTAAGGAGGGTGTCCAGAAACACTCTCAAAGAAAGGCCCAGAATAATGTTTGACCAAACATCTGGGCACCCTGTGGCCTAGTCAAGTTGACACATAATATTAATCATCACAATGAGCGTATAGCTATGTTTGTGTGATTAAATATGTTAGTATATTACACACAGAGATAAAATCTGGAGAATAGGCAATAATAAATTCACAGAAATTATCTTTACATTATGGAGTGGGAGACCAACTGTCTTTCTGGGGCAGAAGGAAAAAACAATATTTTCAGCTTCAAAATACAAATTTTTATATTGTTTGATACTTGTTTAGCAGTAAAAAGGATTTACTGGTAATCTGCTATAGTTATAAAGTATATAAAACAGAAAAAAAGCTATGAAGAGATTCACAAAATGAGAGTGTAGAAATATATTTATTGACTTAGAATCATGTTCTTTACTGTACTGAAATAGCACATTAAAAAGTTGTATTTAGTAATAATTCAATGTGTGCACATTGGTAGGAGATAGAGGATACTTTAATTTTTATAAATTTGCATTTCTATAGTGTTTTGCATATAGAAACTATTGAATAAAATGTTGAAAAGAAAATAATTGTGAGGCTGGGTATGGTGGCTCAAGCCTGTAATCCCAGCACTCTGGGAGGCCAAGGCGGGCAGATGACTTGAGGTCAGGAGTTTGAGATCAGCCTGGCCAACACTGTGAAACCCCGTCTCTACTATAAACACAAAAATTAGCCAAGTGTGGTGGCAGTAGCCTGTAATCCCAGCTAGTTGGGAAGCTGAGGCAAGAGAAGCACTTAAACCCAGGAGTCGGAGGTTGCAGTGAGCTGAGATCATGCCATTGCACTCCAGCCTAAGTGACAGAGCAGGACTCAGTCTCAAAAAAAAAAAAAAAGAAAAGAAAAGAAAAGAAAAGAATTATGAACTGATTACAAATTTGGTGCTCATGTAGTCATTGCTTCAGAAACTGTTCATAGTATATTGTTTTATGGGTAAAAAAAACAGGTCAAATTAATTTATTTGACAGTCATTCTGTGTGTGTGTTTCTATATCTCAACCTTTTTTACACCAATTATTCATTCACACACTAAGTTGTATAGCTTTCTATTCAGCTTGCATAGAAACTGGACTTCTAGCTGTAGCAGTTGAAGATCCTAGGATAGGTATGAATATAACAAGAATGCTACCAGGTTATAGAAAATTCCAGAAAGGTTTGATTTATACAATAAAAACCATTCACCTCCTTCATCCCTCCTGTATTATTCACCTCCTTCATCCCGCCTGTATTAGGTCATTCTTGCATTGCTATAAAGAAATACACGAGAATGTGTAATTTATAAAGAAAAGAGTTTTAATTGGCTCATAGCTCCACAGGCTGTACAGGAAGCATGGCACTGGTATATGCCTGGCTTCTGGGGAGGCCTCAGGGACCTTTACTCATGGAAGAAGGCCAAGGGAGAGCAGGTACATCACACTGCCAGAGCAGGAGCAAGAGAGAACAAAGTAAGGTGCCACACACTTTAAACAGCCAGATCACTATCACGAGGACAGAATGAAGCCATGAGGCATCAACCCCCATGACCCTGCTACCAGGCCCCAGCTCCAATACTAGGGATGTCATCTCAACAAGGGAGGTGTCACACATCATGAGGGATCAATCCCTATGACACCTTCTACTAGGCCCCATCTCCAACACTGGAGATTAGATCTCAACATGAAACTTGGAGAGGACATCCAAACTATATCGCCCCCCTCAAAACCTTCTATCCCTTGGCAAGCCTCCTAAGTAGCTTTCAGTCATACAATTCTCACTTTGTTTACCATCTGATTTTATTTTCAACAGGTTATTTTCTCCCAATGAAAAATCATAATTTTTATAAACAGAAATAAAAGTTTTCCTCAAAGCAGTTAATGAGGCAACAAATACTGAGTTATCCCAACTCATATATATATACATATATATATGTATATATATATATACACATATATATATGTGTATATATATACATATATATATGTGTATATATATATATACATATATATGTATACACATATATATATATGTATACATATATATATACACACATATATATACACATATATATATATGTATATGTTAGGCCTCCATGTGCAGGCCTTAACCCAGAAAGTCTGAAGTCCTGCCTGCCTTGGCTAATCACCCCCTACCCACCGCGGGCATTCCCCACTATCCCTGATCGCTCAGTAGAGCTTCCCCCGAAATAAGCTTCCCCTCACCCCACCCTGCCATCTTAACTGTTATTATGATAATGTGAATACTCTTCACCCCACCCTGCCATCTTAACTACTCTTACACCTTACCCCACCTGCCACTGTAACTGAACTTATGATAATGTATACTCCTTGCCCCTACCCCCACCACTATAACTGATCTTACTCTGTAACTTTCCACTGCCCACCCCAAACCTATAAAACCAACTCCTATCCCACCGCCCTTTGCTAATGCCCTTTTTGGCCTTAGCCCACCTGTACCCAAGTTCATAAACAGCCATGTTGCTCACATAAAGCCTGTTTGTTTTGTTTTATAGGTTTTTTATACCAATTATTATTACATTACCATAAGTTCAGTTATTTCCTTATTCCTGACTCTACATGTCATTAATTTATTAAAGTGTATTGGGAGTTTACTATGCGCCAGACATTGTCAGTCCAATCCCATATCTTCATCCCATACCATCCCTCTTTTAATCTTCAGTCCTAGTTATAAGTAAAAATGCCCACAGGAAGCAACATGAATATAAATGACTACCCATGATGAATGATTCAAAGACACTCTATGCCAAGAGTTTAGTTGAATCTCCCCTCTGAGTCCAGGACACCTAGCAATATAGTTTGGATTTTTGTCCTCTCCAAATATCATATTGAAATGGGATCCCCAGTGTTAGAGGTGGGGTCTGGTGGGAGGTATTTGGGCCATAGGGGCAGACCCCTCATGAATGTCTTGGTGCTGTCCTCTAGTGAATAATTTCTCACTTGCTAGTGAGTGAGTTCTCACAAAATCTGGTTGTTCAAAAGTATGTGGCACCTCTATCCTCCTGTTGCTCCTGTTCTCACCATACGACATGCCTGTTCCCACTTTGCCTTCTTTCATGACTGTAAGCTTCCTGAGGCCCTTGTACAAGCTGGTGCCATAGTTGTACAGTCTGCAGAACCGTGAGCCAATCAAACCTCTCTTCTTTTTTTTTCTTTTTTTTAATTGCACTTTAGGTTTTGGGGTACATGTGAAGTAACCTCTCTTCTTTATAAATTACCAAGGTTCAGGTATTTCTTTATAGCAACAGAAAAATAGCCTAATACAGAAAATTGGTACCAAGGAGTGAGGTATTGCTATAAAGATATCTGAAAATGTGGAAGTGGCTTTGGAACTGGGTGACAGGCAGAGGTTGGAAGACTTTGGAGGGCTCAGAAGAAGACAAAGATGAGGCAAAGTTTGGACCTTCTTATACATTGGTTAAATAGCTGTGACCAAAATGTTGCTACTGGTATGGGCAATAAAATCCAGGCTTACCAGGTTTCAGATGTAAATGAGGACCTTATTGGGAAATGAAGCAAAGGTCACCCTTATTATGCCTTCGCAAAGAAGTCGGCTACACTGTGTTCATACTCTGTGATCTGTGTAAGTTTGATCTTCAGAGTGACAGAGTATCTGATGGAAGAAATTTCTAAGCAGCAGTGTTCAAGATTTGGCCTGGCCACTTCTAACAGCTGACATTCCAATGCAGGAACAAAGAAATTACTTAAAGTTGAAAGTTATAATTAAAAGGGAAGCAGAGCACAGAAGTTTGGAAAATTTGCAGCCTATCTTGTTAGTAGAAAAGAAAAGCCTGTTTTCAGGGGAAGAATCCAAGCAGGCTGTGGAGCAACCACTCGCTGGAGAGATTGGCGTGACTAAAAGAGCCAAATGTTAATATCAAAGACAAGGAGAAAAAGGACTCAAAGGCATTTCATAGATCTTAAGGTGGCCCCTCCCATCACAGGCTCAGAAGTCTAGTAGGAGAGAATGGTTTCATGAGCCAGGCCCAGGGCCCTGCTGCCCTGCAGCATCCCAGGAGGCTACTCCTTGCATCCCCACTACTCTGGTTTCAGTCTTTGCTCAAGGGGCTCCAGGTACAGCTCCAGCTGCCATTTTGTAGAGTGCAAGCCACCATAAACCTTGGCAGCTTCCACATGGTGTGAAGTCTGTGGGCACACATGGGCACATGGAATGCAAAAGTTAAGGAGGCTTGGAAGCTTCCCTCTAGATTTCAGAAAATGTATCAGAAAGCCTGAGTGCCCAGGCCACAGCCTGCCACAGGGGCAGAGCCTCCAATATAGAAACTCTATTAGGGCAGTGTGGAGGAGAAATATGAGGTTGGAAGCCAGACACAGTCTCCAGTGGGGCACTACCTAGTGGAGCTGTGAAATCCACTACCTAGTGGATCTGCTACTGCCCTGCAGATCCCAGAATGGTAAAGCCATGGACAGCTCGCATCCTGAGCCTGGAGAAGTCACAGCCAGTCAAGTCCAACCCATGAGATCTGCCACGGGGCTACAACCTGCAAAGCTACAGGGGTGGAGCTGCCAACTACACCAAGCATCTAAACAGAAAGAGATATGATTGAGTGGAAAGAGACTGCTACCTTGGGAAACTAAGGCTCCTTGTAACCCATGCCTCTGCCTGCTTGCACAGTGCTAAAAGGCTTCTACCTGCTCCTGACCTACCTCACTCATGAGGGCAAATTCCTCATGAATGTCTTGGTGCTATCCTTGAAACAGTGAGCAAGTTCTCATGAGATCTGTTTGTTTAGAAGTGTATGGTACCTCCTTCATCTCTTTCTTGCTCCCACTCCTGCTGTGTGACATGCCTGGTCCCGCTCTGCCTTTCACCATGACTGTAAGCTTCCTGAGGCCCTCATCAGAAGCCAAGCAGATGTTGGTGCCATGCTTGTACAGCCTGCAGAACTGTGTTTCCTTTATAAATTACCCAGCCTCAGGTATTTCTTTATAGCAACGTAAGTATGGCCTAATACACCCAGCATCTAAATAGAAAATGATATGGTTGAGTGGAAAGAGGCTGCTAACTTGGGAAACTGAGGCACCTTGCAGCCCATGCCTCTGCCTGCTTCCATAGTGCTAAAGGGCTACTACTACCTTCTCCTGACCTACCTCATTCATAGAGAGGAAAGGGCAAGGCAACACTAGTGTGCTTGCAGTCTTAGTTCTTCTCGCAAGTAGAAAGTAGTTTTGCTTTCTCTGTTTCTCTTCACTATGTCAGAGTGGTATGTTGCTGAACTTGTTTTGAGTCTGCCTGATCCCTAAAGGAGTGATTTTTTTCCATTTAGTCATTTGGGGTGCCCATCTGTGGTGACATGGAGTTTCTTCTTCATGTAAGAACTCCTCTCCTTCACTGAGGGACTGGACCCAGAGCCACAGGAGATAGACAGGAGTAAAGACTAAGTTCTCAAAGACAAGCACAGGACTAGGAACCCAGTCTGAACATCAAACTCTCCTGATTTAGTGAAATGGTTTTCACAGATTTCTCACATGTTGTTTACCTCCCTGCAGAATTCCTCTTAAAGAGACTATGAGGAAACAGGCATTGTCATGCATTGATAGAAGTGATTTCAAATAGTATATCCCCTGTGGAAGGAATTTGATGCTATTTGATAAAATGACATAGGCATTAATTCTTGGAACCAGCAATCTCTTTCCTAAGCATCTATTCTAAATATATAATGCAAATAGACAAAAAGGCATAAATATAAGGCCATTCCTGGCAGAATATTATAAATGAAAAATGCAGTGCAAAAAAAATAGAGGGAGCTGTTGTTGTTCAATATAGTGGTCACTAGCTACATGTAGCCATTTACTTTAAAAAAAAAATTCAAATAAAATTATAAACTCAATACCTCACTCACACATGTTTCAAGTGCTCAACAGCCTCAGGTAAACTAGTGGCTACTATGTTGGACAGTGTAGATACAGAAAATTTTCATCAATATAGATATTTCCACTATATAGTGGTGGTATAGACTATGCCACCTTCTACTTGTGTCGGGGAGGAAATGAATACACACATTACATTTGCTTATGTTTCTAAAAACTGGAAGATTAAAACAAAAACTGATAAAATGATTATCTATAAGGGCATAGAGGAGCAATTCAGGATGGAAGCCAAGATATATATTATCTTCAAAATGTAATGCATAATTACTGGCTATGTGCACTAAAAAAAAGCAGCAAACTGACCAGTTGATTAGAACCCAGATTGAGTCCTCTAAAAATACTTCCCATGGAAAAAAAAAAGGGCTCCCTTAGAGAGACAGCTGATTCCAGGTCTGGGGCCAGGATTGTACCAGATACTCCTGGACCAAATTATCATACCAGAAAGCATGTCAAAAAGATTCAGAGGTCAAGCTGAAGAGGCTTTCACTGGATAAAAACGAAACAATTTGAACATCAACGAGATTAATGACTGCAAATATTAAATACAGGAAAATCTCTGAGTCACAAGGACACTTTAATAAAAGAAAAACAAAACACAAACAATACCAACTCACTACTCATCTTTGGAAGCTCCTATGGAAACAATTACTTCTGAAAAGTGAAAATACTGCAAAAGAATTAAACCTTCGTCCTTCACTTCCTATGTGTACCATACCTCAGTGAATCCTAACAGGTGATGGCATAGGGGCAAGTTACGTTATAGGAAACACCCAACTAATAAATGCAAAAGAAATTATAAAATCACAACATCACCATTTTATAACTTCTAATGAAATGTAGATCTAGACAACAATTTTCAGAAAGTGGGAAAAAAACCTGAGGAGAAAAACACATGCAAAGTGTTATAATGGATGGATTAGGCTGACAAAATTTGAGCCCAGTGATGAACCTGAACTTCACAGTAGAAGAGATGAGATAAACAGACATGAGGAGGCTCCTGCTGTGCTATTACCTAAATGTTTGTGTTCCCCGCCCCAAATTCATATGTGAAAAGCCTAATCTCCAATGTGATGGTATTTGGAGATGGGACCTTTGAAAGGAATTAGGTTATGAGGACACAGCTCTCATGATGAGATTAGTGCCCTTGTAATAAAAGACATGAGAGCTTGTTTCCTTTCCACATGCACATACCAAGGAAAGGCCATGTGAGGACTAGGCAAAGGACCCTTATCCAGAATCCAACCATGCTGGCACCCTGATCTCGGACTTGCAGCCTCCAGACCCATGAGAAATACATACTTGTTGTTTGATATGGTTTGGATTTGTGTTCCCACCCAAATCTCATATTGAATTGTAATCCCCAATGTTGGAAGAGGGGCCTGATGGGAGGTGATTGGATCATGGGGGCAGACATCCCCCTTGTTGTTCTCATGATAGGGAGTGAGTTCTCATAAGATCTGGTTGAATAAAAGTATGTAGCACTTCCCCCTTCACTCTCTTCCTCCTTCTTTGATCCCATAAGATGTGCCTGCTTCCCCTTCGCCTTCTGCCAGGATTGTAAGTTTACTGAGTTTCCCAGTCGTGCTTCCTGTATAGCCTGCAGGACTGTGAGTAAATTAAACCTCTTTTCTTTGTAAATTACCTAGTCTTAGGTAGTTTTTTATAGCAATGTGAGTACAGACTAATACACTGTATAATCTACCACTATATGTTACTTGTTACAGCAGCCTGAGGTGACTAAGATACGTGTAAGGCTATACGAAGGACAGTCATGTGCTGCATAACAGTATTTTGGTCAATAACAGAACACATATGTAACAGTAGTCCCATAAGATATAATGGAGCCAAAAAATTCCTATCACCTGCTCATGTAGCTGTCCTACCTGCCATATCACAATATATTCCTCACGTTTGTGAAGAATATACTGATGCTGGTGTAAGCAAACCTACTGCACTGCCAGTTGTATAAAAGTAAAGCACATACAATAAGGTACAGTACATGATACTTATTAATGATAATAAATGACTGTTACTGGTTTATGTGTTTACTATACTTTTTATTGTTATTTTAGAATGTACTCCTTCTGCCTACTAAAAAAGTTAACTATAAAACAGTCTCAAGCAGGTCCTTCAAAAGGTATTCCAGAAGAAGGTATTGTTATCATAGGAGATGACAGCTTTATGTGTGTTATTGTCCCTTAAGACCTTCCAGTGGGGCAAGATATGGAGGTGGAAGACAGTGATAGTGATAATCCTGACCCTGTACAGGCCTAGACTAATGTGTGTGCTTGTGTCTTAGTTTCTTTTTTCCTTCCTCTGAATTTCATCTTGAAGTGTCTTCGTTTTTAACACAAAAGTTTAAAAAGTAAATATAAATAAATAAGTAAAAGAAAGGTGACAGAATAAGGATATAAAGCAAGAAAATATTCTTGCATAGCTGTACAATGTGTGTTTTTAGCTAAGTGTTATTACAAAAGTTAAAAAGTTTAAAAACATTAAAAGTTTATAAAGTTAAAAAGTTACAGTAAGCTGAGGTGATTATTGAAGAAAAAATATTATTTTATCAATGTAATATAGCCTAATTGTATAGTGTTTGTAAAATCTACAGTAATGCACAGTAATGTCCTAAGCTTTCACATTCACTCACCACTCACTCAGACTCACTGAGAGCAACTTCAAGTCCTGCAAGTGACCAATACACGTATATAGATATATATACTTTTAATCTTTTATATCATATTTGTACTGTACTTTCTCTATGTTTAGATACACAAATACTGACCTTAATGCTACAGTTCCCTACAGTATTCAGTACAGTAACATGCTGTGTGAATTTTTAGCCTAGGAGCAATAGGCTGTACCATATAGCCTAGGTATGTAGTAGGGTACACTACCTAGGTTTGTGTAAGTGTACTCTATGATATTCATACAATGACAAAATCTCCTAATGATGCATTTCTCAGAATGTAACTCTGTGGTTAAGTGACACATGATTGTACATGCCACATCTAAGACACTCTTGTCAAAAAATCTGAATAGGATCAAGCCTTTAATTACCAATTTAAAGGAAAGAAGAGGAGACTGAGTAACATGAACAACATAATAGGGATACAACCAGTAAAACCGAAAATGCAAACTCTAGCACCTTAAGTAAATAAATTTGAAAGTTAAAAAAAAGAGAAAGGAGCTTGACAATATTAAAAGAAACTTAAAACTTGAGAGAAAATTAAATCAAACAGAAATTAAAACAGAAAAATCAGACACTATATACTATCACACTTTCATCAGAACAACAAAAGCCACCAAGGTATACCAAGTGTCAGTGAGGATGTAGAGCAGTGAAACTATGACACTGCTGATACAAATATAAATTAGAATAACCACTTTGAAAACTGCTTAGCTGTATATGCTGAGCTGAATATACACACACCCTATGACTCAGAAATTCTACTCTTAGGCCAAGGATAGGTACATGCATACGAAAAATGAAAATAAACCTCCATTCAAAGATATGTAGAGAAATAAGGGATGGCGCAAGATGGCTGACTGAATACAGCCAGGAGGAATGTCTCCAACAAAGGGACAGAGCATCAGGAATACTAGCACACTCCTAGCAGATCTTGAGGGAAGGCATTGAAAGCAGACAGAGGGGAGACACAGATGCTGGGTGGAAGCAGGAAGAAGCTGGGAACGCTGCTCAGGGCTACCATGCACCAGTTCACTCCTGGTCCCCAGTGACTCCTGGAAAAGGCGGTGGGTTGAACAGGCAAGGAGCAACCCACTCTCGCCACAGGCCTCTGGAATCCCTGCAGAAGGCGACCCCTTGACCACCATGGACACTTGAATTGGCAGGGAGAGCTACTCAGAGAACTGGCAGGGGTAAAACTCCAGCTGGAGTGGAGCCCAGAGAGTTTGGTACAGGAGCACCTGTAGTGGAGCATAGCCATGGCTGCCCATCTCCCTAGGCTTAACTCACACCTATAAGAGACTTTAGCCCTAGGAGAACTGTTGAACCTGAACGCTGCAGGGCAATCGTGCCCATAAGACAGGGTTGGTCTGACCTCTACACCCTTCAGTCTCTTAGCCTCTCCTGGGGCCCCAGCCTGGTCATTCCTGCTTGCAGTGAAGCCCCCAGGTATCTTTTGGGGGCCCACATCATTGCCCCTGGGCTAGTGGACTGCTCCTGAATCTGGCAGAGTGCTCCAGCAGAGCAATCCTAGTGGACTTGCTCCAGCCCACCTGCATCCTCCCCTGACTGCAGCCTCCCCAATGCCACTTTGCCTGCACGCACTTGCCCACGGTCACCCCCTACATCACTTTGCTGTTGTATATGTGCACCAGAAGATGCGGCCTTCCCTCCCTCACCAGCACATGTGTGCTTGCGCACTCTGCAATGCCACTGCTGCTGGCTGAGTATGCCCTGCCCCTCTCCAGCCTCCCTCTTCCTGCTACACTGCCATTGTTGTTGGAGCTCTGGCAGGCACTGAGCCCGCCAGCCTCCTCCCTGCCAGCACCAAAATTGCTGTTAGCATAAAACTAGGCATAAACAAAAGCAGACCCACACCTGCCCTGAGTGACCACTGTTGCCTACAGGAACTTGTACAGAGAGTGCAAACACCATCATTAGCATGAAGTGTGCACAGTCACTGACTGGGGCCCTATCCCCCTGAGCTGTGCTGTCAACGTCAGCTGCTACGCAAATGCATGCATGAAGGCCAACACACTGGCATCCACTAGCACCCTGTTGCAGCCAAGCAGTGTTCACCCTACCACGCTACCGCTGCAGCTGCTACTGGCATGTGTGAACAAGGACGGATTCCACTGCCACCATGCTATAAAGTGTTTGCAGATGACAGGACTCTATACCTAGAAAACCCCATAGTCTTAGCCCAAAAGCTCCTTAAGCTGATAAACAACATCAGCAAAGTCTCAAGATCCAAAATCAACATATAAAAATTGCAGGTCGGGCACAGTGGCTCATGCCTGTAATCCCAGCACTTTGAGAGGCTGAGGCGAGCAGATGACTTGAGGTCAGAAGTCTGACACCACACTGGCCAATGTGCTGAAGCCCCATCTCTACTAAAAATACAAAAATTAGCCAGGCATGGTGGTGCATGCCTGTGATCCCAGCTACTCGGGAGGCTGAGGCAGGAGAATCACTTGAACCCAGGAGGTGAAGGCTGCAGCGAGCCGAGAGTGTGCCACTGCACTCCAGGCTAAATGACAGAACAAGACTGTCTCAAAAAGAAAAATCACTAGCATTCCTATACACCAACAACAACCAAGCCAAGAGTCAAATGAGGACAGAATCCCATTCACAACCGCCACAAAAAGAATGAAATACCTAGGAATATGGCTAACCAAGGAGGTAAAAAATCTCTACAATGGGAAGGACAAAACTGCACAAAGAAATCAGAGATGACACAAACAAATGGTAAAACATGCCATACTCATGGACAGGAAAAATTAATATCAGTAAAATGGTCATACTGCCCAAAGCAACTGACAAGTTCAATGCTAATCCTATCAAACTACCAATGACATTCTTCACAGAACTAGAAAAAAATTACTTTAAAATTCATATGAAACCCTAAAGAGTCCAAATAGCCAAGGCAATCCTAAGCAAAAAGAATAAAGCAGGGGGCATTATTCTCCCCAATGTCAAACTATACTACAGGGCTACAGTATAGTCGTGGTACAAAAGCAGACATATAGACTAATGGATCAGAATAGAGAGCTCAGAAACAAGGTTGCACACCTATAACCATGTGATCTTTGTTAAAGTTGACAAAAACAAGCAAAGGGACTCCCTATTCAATAAGTAGGCCTGGGGATACTCTTACACAGGAGATTGAAACTGGACCCCTTCCTTATGCTATGTACAAAAATCAACTCAAGATGGATTAAAGACTTAAGTATAAAACCCAACACTAAAAAAATCCTAGAAGACACCCAAAGCAATACCATTCTGGACATAGGAATGGGCAAACATTTCATGATGAAAACATCAAAAGCAACTGCAACAGAAGCAAAAGTTGATAGATGGAATCTAGTTAAACTAAAGAGCTTCTGCATAGCAAAAGATATTACCAACAGATTAAACAGGCAACCTATAGAATGGAAGAAAATATCTGCAAACTATGTATCTGACATAGGCCTAATATCCAGCATCTATAAGGAACTTAAATTTACAAGAAAAAACAAACAACCCCATTAAAAAGTTGACAAAGGACATGAACAGTTTGCAAAAGAAGACATACATATGGTCAACAAGCATATGAATAAAAGGTCAATATTACTGATCATTAGAGAAATGCAAATCAAAACCACAATGAGATAGCAACTCACACAGTCAGATGGCTATTATTAAACATCAAAAAATAACAGATGCTGGCAAGGTTGCAGAGAAAAGTGAATGCTTATACACCGTTGGTGGGAGGGCAAATTCGTTCAACCACTGTGGAAAGCAGTGTGGTGACACCTCAAAGAGCTGAAAACAGAACTACCATTCAACCCCAATTCTATTAATGGTTATACACCCAAAGGAATATAAAGTGTTCTGCCATAAAGACACAAGCTAATTGCAGCAGTGTTCACAATAGCCAAGGCATGGAATCAACAGAAATGCCCATTAATGGTAGACTGGATGAGGAAAATGTGGTATATATACACCACAGAATACTATGCAGCCAGAAAAAAGAATGAAATCATGTCCTTTGCAGCAACATCGATGGAGCTGGAGGCCATTATACTTAGGAAACTAATGCAGGAACAGAAAACAAAATACTGCATATTCCTACTTATAAGTGGGAGCTAAATGATAAGAACACATGGACACAAAGAGGGGTACAACAGACATTGAGGCCTACCTGAGGATGGAGGGTGGGAGGAGGGAGAAAATCAGAAAAATTAACTACTGGGCACTAAGCTTATTACCTGGGTCGTGAAATAATCTGTACAACAATCCCATGTGACACGAGTTTACTTATATAACAAACCTGCACATGTGCCCCTGAACCTAAAATAACAATTTAAAAAAAAGATATGTAGAAAACATTCATAATACTATTATTCATAGTAAGTCAAACACTGAAAAATACTCAAATCCCCATAATAGATATGTTTATTGCAAAGTATCCACAAAACAAAAAAAGAAAAAAAGAAACAAAAAGAAAAGAAAAGAAAAAGGCTGGGCGCAGTGGCTCACGCCTGTAATCCCAGCACTTTGGGAAGCAGAGGCGGGCGGATCACCTGCGGTCAGTAGTTTAGGACCAGCCTGACCAACACGGTGAAACCCCATCTCTATAAAAAAATATACATATATAGATATAAAAAAATCCACACAACATAATACTACACATTAATGAGAATGATCTACAACAGACAACAATAAAGGTAAAATTCATGTTAAGATGCTGAAGGAGCCAGACAGAAAAAAAGCACATTTTGTATGATTCAGGAAATTTTCCTCTATTCTTTCAGTATAGCTTGGCCTGGAGAAGAAAATCAACACACCAGGCGCGGTGGGTCACGCCTGTAATCCCAGCACTTTGGGAGGCCGAGGCAGGTGGATCACGAGGTCAAGAGATCAAGATCATCCTGGCCAACATGGTGAAACCCCATCTCAAAAATAAAAAAAAAAAGAAAAGAAATCAACATGCCAGTTCTTTTCAGTTGAAGGTACTTAGTGTACTCTTACATTACCTGGAGGTTAACCTCAGGGAAACATCCATCCTAAGCCCTTGAAAAGTGATTCACTACACATAGTAACAAAGCTAATGCCAGGTCTAATGAACAGGGAGCTGGGTGGAAGACAGGACATATACTTGGGCCACAGTGCCAGATCTAAACCATTAACTCTAGATGGTGACCTTAGGTAATCACCATACCTCACAAATGCTTTTTCTTCTTCCTAGGTGTATTGGTCAGGAGTGTGGGCTCTGGAGACAGAAAAGAGACAAGCCCTAGTTCTGCCACATAAAGACTGAGTGATTTTGAATACTTAAATTTACCTTATAGTCACTCATTTGTTACATCTGTAAAACTGGCATTATACAGAACATAATGTAGAAGACAAAACGTTTTAAAAATATATTAACTAGTGTTTTCATTTTTAAAAAGATAAATGGTGAGCAATCACATCATTTAAAAAATTCTACTACAGAGACGCTGGGGAAAAAAGCTGAATAGTCTTATAACTGAATCATATTCATCTACGAACACGTTTTTAAAATCACTAATTTTTATTATAACTTATGTTAGTTATAATAAAACTAACTAAGTAACTTGAGAATATCTCAAAGCACTTGGAAGGACGGATCTCAGAAAACAGCACCACCATTTCTCTACATGGCCAAACAAAAAGCTCAGGTGTTCTCCATAACTCTCCTTTATCTTAATACACCCCAAGAACATACACCCCAGGCACACAGCCACTGCAGGTCCTACCTGCCCGACCTGAAAACACGCTCTGTCCAGGTCCACCCCTCCCTCTGCACGTAGCTACAGGCCTGGCCTCATCCACACGTGTCCCTCTCCAGGACTTCTGTAATATTTTCCTAATGGTTATCCCCACTCCCTACCTTGTCCCTCTCCAGCCTATTCTCCACATAGCAGCCAGAGTCAGCTCTTGACATCAAGAATTAGGTCACATCACTCCCATACTCTAACCCTCCATGCTCAGGATAAAACCCAAACTGCTTACAGGGCCCAAACCATGTGGCTCTTGTCTACCCTTTCAATCTCATCTCCCACCTGTCTGCACTTATGTGCCAGGCTCCAGCCACTCCCACTTGTCCTCTGCTCCTGGATCAATGGTTCCCACATACAGCACAAGGACACTGATAAAATGGTCTCTCCATGCCTGGCTTCTTCTTATCGTTCAGGACTCAGCTCAAGTGTCACTTCCTGAGAAAGAGCTTCACTGACAACCCCATCTATAATAATCCCTGTCTCAGTCACTTTCTACTCTACCTGTTTATTTTCTTCAAAACACATATTCTCATATGAAATCACATAGCTTATTGATTTGTTTATCTGCTTACTGCCACTTTTCCCAATCTAGAATGATAGCTCCAGGGACCCTACCTGTCTTACTCTCTGTGCTATTTCCTCAGTGCCTATTTTAGTACTTCATATATAATCACTGAAATATTACTTAATTGAAGGAATTGTTGTCTATTTGACAGACCAAAGAAAACAGATATTTAAGCTGAGTAGCAGGAGTAACTAACAATGAAATTAGATATTAAATGATTCAAAACTATAAGATCTTCTTGTATACCCACAGCAGTAATTTTCAAACATGGATGATGTTATGGTGTGAATATCTGTGACCCCTCCCTCTCAAATTTATGTTAAAACCTAATGCGAAGGTGAGGCTATGAGAGGGCTTTTAGGTCATTAGGGCTTTGTCCTCATAACTGAGGTTTGTGCTCTTATCAAAGAGACTCCAGAGAGCTAGCTAGCACCTTCCACCAAGGGATATTATTATTATTTTTTAATTTAAATTTTTTCCGGTAATAGGTATAAGCAACACCAAGGGAGATTACAATGGGAAAACATCCATCTATGAAGGAAATGGGCCCTCACCAAACACTGAAGATGCCAGTGCCTTAATTTTGGATTTCTTGGCCTCCAGAACTGTGAGAAATAAATTTGTTTTTTATCAGCTGCCAAGTTATGATATTTTGTTACAGTAGCTCAGAATGCACTAAGACAGATGAGTACCCGACCAACTGAAGCTATTACAGTACTTTAAATGAAGACAGCTCCCATCCCCCCATCCCACTTCCCTGGTTTTGATTCAGCAGATCTAGGGTAGGTCCAAGTATCTGCTATTGTAACAAGCACCTTCTGATGAATTTGATGAAGTATCCATAGACCACACTTGGAAAAATCCTGACCTCAACAGTTCACATTTGGCCAGTCGCAGTGGCTCACGCCTGTAATCCCAGCACTTTGGGAGGCCAAGGAAGGCAGATCAATTGAGGTCAGAAGTTCAAGACCAGCCTGGCCAACATGGTGAAACCCCCTCTACTAAAAATTCAAAAATTAGCTGGGCATGGTGGTGCGTGCCTATAATCCCAACTACTCAGGATACTGAGGCCAGAGAATTGCTTGAACCAGGAGGCAGAGGTTGCAGTGAGCTGAGATCACGCCACTGCACTCCAGCCTGGGTGACAGAGTGAGACTCCATCTTAAATACAAAAAAACAAACAAACAACAACAAAAAAAACAGTTCGGCCAGGCGCGGTGGCTCAAGCCTGTAATCCCAGCACTGTGGGAGGCCGAGGCGGGTGGATCACGAGGTCAAGAGATCGAGACCATCCTGGTCAACAT
>NW_016107973.1:805374-809744 GCF_001604975.1 Cebus imitator | reverse complement strand
AAAAAAAAAAAAAAAAAAAAAAAACAGTTCACACTTCAGTACAATTAACTTAATACCTACCATGCAGAGTTCCAGGACATCTGGAATATACCTATTAATGTATCTACTCAAATGTACACTACTTTTCTAAGGAGGAGGGAAGATTGCTTTCCCACATGAGATCACAGTTAAATTCCAGAGTATTCCTGGTGGTCAGGAGGATTGGGTATTTTTATCCTGTTTTATAGACTAATCTGAAGGAAGAGTAGCAACGTACCTAGAGTGTCCCCAAGATGGGATCTGGATCTCTTGAGTTTTGCCTCAGTAGCCTCTCTAGCAGATACAACACCACACCTGGTTCATCTCTACAAACTACTGGTTTTGTGCTGCAGAGTCAACACCCTTGTCTGACGTTACACTAGATGGGAGAGAAAAAGACAAGAAAGCACATGGAATGAGGAGGAAAGTAGGAGGATGAAAAAGCACATGAAAAACAGAGGATGGGGTGATGATGTCTGTCCTATCCCCCTACTCAGTTACTTTGAAGCTGTGCAATGATGTTTTTCCTCTTCCTCAGCTCCATCCCACAACCCTCTCCCACATACAGAGTGACAGTGAAGTTGTCATCTAGTGGAAATGTAGGCTTATCCCTGCTTGCTATTACATGTCCAAGTATTCTCTCTGTAGTCATGCTATTACATTAATACATGACGTGAAAACCACAATCTGTAAGTGAACAAATCAATAAATTGGACTTCCTCAAAGTAAAAAACTTCTGCTTTTCCAAATATATGGACAAGAAAATGAAAATACAAGTCCCTGACTAGGAGAAAGTGTTTAAAATCTTGTATCTGATGGAGGACTTAAATCTAGAATAAGAAAATATCACAAAAGTCAGAGGAAAACAGACACTCCAGTAAATAAGTGGGCAAAATATTTGAATCAACATTCCACTAAAGACAACATATATACAAATGTCAAACAAGCACATGAAAAGATACTCAACAACATTAATCATTAGGAAAATATAAATGAAAAGTGCAATGAGACACTACTATATTCTCATAAGAATGGCCAAAATTAAAGAGTCTGACCATATCAAGCACTGGCAAGGTTGGGGAGGATAAAACTCTCATACACTGCTGGTGACAGCAGTGGGACAACCACTTTGGAAACAGCTTAGCAGTTTCTTACAGTGTTAATCTTATATCTACCATATATCCAGTCATTGCACTCCTAAATATTTACCCCAAAGAAAGAATGCATATATCTATGAAAAGACTTATTCGCAAATGTTCATATCAGCTTTATTTATCAGTGTCTCAAATTTGAAACCCAAATATCCATCAACAGGTGAATGGATAAAACAAACAGTGATATAGCCATATACTGGAATAATAGCAATAACAAAGGATAAACTATTGATATATGCAACAAAATGGATAAATATAAAATTAAATAGGGTGAATGAAAAAAGCCAGGTTCCTCTTTTAAAATCCTCTCTATGATTCTACTTAATATACATTTCTAGGACATAAAACCAAATATATAGTGATAGAAATGTGTTTACCTGGAGACAAGGTGGTAGAAAAGGTAGGGAGCCCAGGTACTATAGAACTGAAAATGTTATTTCCTAGGAAATAATAATAATAATACTTAGGCTTAACTGGTTATTTTAGGGGGTGCGACTGGGTATCGTTATAATTGGGCAAACTACAAAGTGATGGTTTTTTAAAAAATACTAAATTCTTATACCTGACATTTAACTAACACTTAATAAACTATTGGCCTCTTAAAAAGTTACATTGCAGAATGGATGAAAACATGCCAACCATGAAAGCATGCGTATTACAATCTCAAATTACTATGAAGATCTTCTAACCAATTACGTATTTCAACTGCCATCTGAGATACATGGGAATCATGAATTATTATTTATACAGTCAGAAAACTATGTGTAAATTTATTGCAAATGCATGTTAACTATCAAGTTCCTTCCTCAACTGAACAGTTCATTGCTTTAAGAATGGTATTGCCAAATGGGCCTGAAGGGATACTACAAAGCATGTAGCTGCTGATGCATGCAATGAAGTCCACCTGTTGAGCCTCTTTTCCAATGATGAGATCAAAGTGGCTGCTCTACTTTTAGACTACTTTGTGAACTACACAGGTACTATTCTATAATGCAGTTCTGTTCAGATCTATGAACTCACGTGAGCTAGGCATCATATCCCACCAAGGATGGAACTGCTGGAGATCTCCTGAGGACTACTGTCCTACAAGTCTGAAGTAGAAGCTTCAGCACCCATCATGACCCAGATCATCAGAGCCCACCTCCTTCAGACACCTGATATAAGTTTAGCTGTCCCCATGAAGTGCTTCCTGGGGAGAGTCAGACTCCAGCAATTACTATGCTTTATTGAAGTGACTCTGTGCCTACAACCATGCTGGCACTGAGTTAGTGACCAATGACACTGATACAATTGGGTAGTGATCATAACAACCAGAAGGTACAGTGAGTTTCTCACCAGGGCCTTTTCTTCTCCTTTCTATCTATCACCTAATAACAACTTAAGAATGAGGAAATGTCCTGGGCCCTTGGTAGAGGAAGACAACTACTACCAACCTGTAGGCCAACAACAAGGAACCTGGCAATGGGGACACATACTCCATCTTTCCCTCACTCACTTGCTAGTATCTCCTATTGGCCAAACTCAACTAGAAGCCTGAGGAGAAGGGATCTGAGTTGATGTTGTCTATAAGGATCAGACCTCTGGAGCACAGAGTAGGGTGCTGAGGAGTGGAGTGTAGATCTGAAGAGACAAATTGAGGCTCAGCACAGTATCTAACATACAACGATGCTGTAGGCTGAATAATACTCCTCTGCCCCAGAGAAATCCATGTCCTAATCTCTGGAACAAGTGAATATGTTACTTTACATGGTAAAATGGACTTTACAGATGTGATTAAGTTAATGATCTTAAAATGGTGAGGTTATTCTGGATTATCTGGGTAAGCCTGATATAATTACAAGGGTCTTTATAAGGAAAACAGGGAGGCAATAAAATCAGACAAGTAGATGTGACCAAAATATGGAGGTCAGAGTAATGTGAGGACATGAACCAAGGAATGCACGCAGCCTCTAGAAGCTGGAAAAAAGCAAAAAACGAATTCTACATTAGAAATTCCAGAAGGAACATAGCCCTGTTGACACCTTGATTTTAACCCAGTGAGACCTACTTTGGACTTTTGAACTCCAAAACTGTAAAATAATAAATTTGTGTTGTTTTCAAAAACTAAAAGAATAAGAAGTAAGCTGAATCCATAAAGCACCCATCGTCCCATAACAACCACAGGGATATCATCTTGCACCTGTGTTATCACTGCAGGTGGCAGCAATCCTGTGGGTGAGCATTCTTATTCTCATTTTACGTAAGGGGACGCTGGGCTAAGAGAGTCCTTACCTGTCTCATCCTCCCACGTCCCGCCTTTACATAGAAAGTAGCCCCAGGACACCCGGAGCAAGACACTACATTCATTGGGGCCGGGAGGGTCCCAGTTCTCTCTCTCATGAGACAGCCAGGGCAACTTGTGCCAAAACGGGAACGAGACGACTTGAATCTGGGCTTCTTTCGTCTCTGCACACCCCAGGAAGGTTCAGACCCCACCGCGGGGCACCCACACCCTCATTTGAGTCACAAACACCTGAAGGCGGGACCCCGCTCCTTTTGCCCGACCATGTTTGTCCCTATTTTAAGTCTTCACGGTCGCCGCAATGACGTCAGGTTCCTATGGCAACCGTGATACGTAGGCTGGTCCAGCACATCGGAAATGCCAGAGCGTGGCCTTTCGACCCCTTGCCTTTCACTAAGAGAAAACGCCTTCGCTCTTCAGGCTGCTTCCTGAGTATGCACGGTAATTAGAGGAATTAGGCTGGAATGGAGTCAAGTGATAGAATTCTGTCAGGTTCGATGAAACAATGTACCGGTTGTCAGTACTTTTGTTTAAAAGTGACAGTAGAGGAGTATGACCAATACACAGAGACCTGGGGCTCTTGGAGTTCAGCTAGATCTCTGAGGAGTATGTACAGCTAACACACCATACTAGGCAGTTATCCAACTGTGGCAGAAAACTAAGACTGTCTATAATCATGTGACTAAAAGATCTAGAAGCACCAAAATATGTCATTTAAGATATCTCGGAGTTATTTAAGTAATGCAGGCCTAGAATAATATAGTCATTTAGTAGACAGAAACCTAATCAATTCAACCATACAAAGATTTATCTTGAGAAAATTCCTATCCTTCATTCCTGCATGTGGAAGGACATTCATGACCAGAACATTTCTAGACTCACTAAACACTCACTTCTTCTCTGTCACAGGAGGAATT
>NW_016107973.1:787753-804829 GCF_001604975.1 Cebus imitator | reverse complement strand
CCTGAACCCAGGAGGCGGAGGTTGCGGTGAGCCGAGATCGTGCCATTGCACTCCAGCCTGGGTAACAAGAGCGAAACTCTGTCCCAAAAAAAAAATAAATAAAATAAAATAAAGAAGATATTGGAGAAGATGACAGATTTGCTGGCATGTGGGCTTCCTATAAAGGATCCACAGAATTGAAAAAGATTTATTGACCAAGTAGTGCCATTCCAGGAAAATCATAAAGGCCAGGGACTGCAATGCATATCAAGCTGCTGTCTGGTGCAGGAGTCCTGTCTATGTGTGCTCATGGAAAGTAGCTTCCTTACAAGGCTATCCCTGTAGCAGGAGAAAGAGTTTCAAGATCTTTCAGAAGCACTTCTCAAAGTATGTAAATACCCCTTGTTCAGAGTGAATACTCACTAAGCCAAAGCCAATCTCTGAGGCTTTCCTCATGGAGTCATTTGTGACAACACTCTCTCAGTACCTTAATTCAGGTGACTGTAATATAGGCTCATCTCATGGAATTGGGTTCTAAATTCAAAGAGTAGGTTGAAAATCATATATTGTTATAGCTTCCCTTGAAAATCCCATCGAAAAGGAATTGATTAAATGTTCAGAGATTCATACACACATACACATGGAGACTATACTCAAAATTGTTAATATAACAATGTCCCATCAAGCCTTCAAGGATAAGAGAATCCCTTTGTTACCCAATGATAACAAACTACAGAAAAAGGGGAAAAATTCACCAAAACCATGTTTTAGATAACCATTTCTACTTAACAAATATCCCAAAACCATTTATTATCTCTCAGAAATCTGAGTGCTGACAGAGCTCAGCAATGTTTTCTGTTTCGTGTGCTGTCTGTTGCACAGGGCTGTAGTCGTATGAAAGCTAGATTCCACTGGGACATCCGAGAGAGTTTATTCATATGGAGGACAATTGGTGCTGATGCCACCTACAGCTCAGCTGGGGCTGCTTTCTGGAACACCTTGGTTCAACACAGTCTCCATGTGTAGGGTAGCCAGATAAAATAGAGGACATCCAGTTAAATCTAAATTCCAGATAAAAATGAATAATTTTTTAGTGTAAGTATGATGGTTAATTTTATGCCTCAACTTGACTGGGCCACGGTACCCATACATCTCATCAACATTTTTCTTAGTGTTTCTGTAAGGATGTTTTTGGATGAGATTAACATTTAAATCAGTGGACTTTGAATAAAACAGACTACCCTCTATAATGTGGGTGGTCTTCATCTAATCACCTGGAGACCTGAATAGAGTGAAAATCTGACATTCTTGAGCAAAAGGGAATACTACTAACAGACAGGCTTCAGACCCGAATTGCAACATTGGATCTGCTTTATTCTCCAGTCTCCAAGCCCACCCTACAGTGTCTGGTCTTTCAGTCTCCAATAATCATGTGAACCAGTTCCTTAAAATGAATCTCTCTATCACACACACACACACCCTGCTGGTTCTGTTTCTCTGGATGTGGCATGCAATATTATTTCGTTTATCTGAATGCAACTGTGAAATCTGTGTTTTTATTTGCTAAATCTGGTAACCCTAAGAGAGGAACCTCTGGATATGTAAGTTTACTGACAGTTTGAAATGACACTTCCAATGGGGCAGGTCTGGAGAAAACAACAGTTCAGATTCGAAGAAAAAAAAAAAAAGAGAAAAGCTATTAGTAACTAGTGTTGGTGAAATAAAGAAACGGACTCATATGCACGATTGGTGCCACACTGATGTTTCCATTTTCTGAGGCCAGTATTATTACATCTTAATAACTTGAATGGACTTTGTACAGAAGCCCTATTTCCACCAACAAGGGAGTTTCAGCTGAGGGTTTAGAAAAGGCTCATCAAAGTGATTCTGATGTGCATGCTGGTTAAGGGGTATTGGCTCTAGGGAGGAAAGACAGCTACTATTTCTGCTCTATGGAGGAAAGATAGCTACTATTTATGGAGCAGATTGTTTAGAGGTACTCAGCTCCAGGTTCTTCACCTTAGTAGTTGGGTTTAATCTCGACAGCCCTGCTAGTGAGGTATCGCTAGCCTTTCTTCATGGATGTAAGTGACTACAAAACAAGGTCTCCTAACCATAGAGCTGGATGGCAAAGAGGTTTCTCACCACTCCCACCGCCAGAGCCAGGGAAAGACCCTGCCAGCCTGGGTACCTTGAGTTGCTGGTGAAAGACCTTCTGTAAATGTATCAGGACATGTACTGCTGCGAGGTTAATTTCTGTTTTCCCATGTTTACCCTCACTACATAAGGGAACCAGGTTTTGTGCCCCTTCCGCTTGCCTGAGGGGAGGTTTATGGCAGGGCTGGAAGCAGAAGCTGTCTGAAGCCATTATTTCTTCCATCCTCTGTGAAAATTTAAGCTTAAAGAAAAGATTGGCCTACTTGCACCTGGTAGGAAGGAAAGGGCCTTTGAGGGCACAGAAAGGAGAACCCCTCGCCTCCTTCAATTTCACCTCTTCCCCCCACCCCTCTTCCAAATGGGAAGGAGGGTGAAGAAGGAAACAAAATGAAATAAAATACCAAAGAGCTGGGAAAATGACTCCCTTTTTAGTTCCCAGCGTCTCTGCTATCTGTTAACCTTGAAAGAGCAGCAAATAAATGTTATCCCTGCCAGCTGGAGCCTAGCACTGGTTCATGCTCCCATGTCTCCACGGCCACGCTCCCTCCAGGAAACACCTCTGCCAACAAACAGCTTGTTGCTTTTGTCTTGTCTCTGTAAGCCCCCTCTCCTGCTGGTCCCCACTCACGCTGCATATGAATTAGCAAATCAATGAAGCCAAAAAATTGTAAGGTTGGATGCCCAGCAAATGGACAATAACATAGTTCCGCCTCAGTTTCCCCTTTAGTGTTGTAAGCCTATAAAAGGGGAGAGAAGCTACAGCTCGAGGAACTTGGTGAATGAGGCTGTAGCCCCCCGGCAGCTGCTTGCCAAAAAAAAAGCCACTTCCTTCCTCAGTTCGGTGTTTGAGAGATTTGTTCCCCGCCACTCCTACTTCATTTGAGGACACAGAAAGGGGATAGACAAGACTGAGGTCAGAGGTCTACAAGTCCCTCCAGGAGTAAGGACGTGAGCACTGCTGCATATCAACACTTGGGGTGGACTCATGGATAATTCATTAAGGCTGTGCATCGAGCCTTGAAACAGATTTTCTTGTTTGGATGGCGGGATGGATGAAGCAGGGTCAGGGGTCCTGAAGGCACCAAGGGAAATGGTCAGCTCCACCCTGAGCAGTAGGGAAACATGATTGACGATGGCAGGATTCTCCCAGGTTGTATCTAAAGGATACACTCCTACCAATGATCACGCTTTGTCAAAGAGCATGACCATTTAACATATTAAATATTTGCTGTCTAGTTGAAAGTTAAAATCTCCTTACTAATAAATATCCCTACCAACGACGTGATGAGAGCACTCGTTTTATTTTAGGTTCGTGCAATAATGGGTTTCCCAACTTTATTGACATTTGCTGATGAAATATTCTATGCTGTAATGTTAGAATATGTTTCATTTTTCTCCATCCATTTTCATATAAATGACATATTTCACATGTGCATTTTTTTTTTTTTTTTGAGATGGAGTCTCACTCTGTTACCCAGGCTGGAGCGCAGTGGCGCGATCTTGGCTCACTGCAACCTCCGCCTCCCAGGTTCAAGCGATTCTCTTGCCTCAGCCTCCTGAGTAGCTGGGATTACAGGCATGCACTACCACACCCAGCTTATTTTGTATTTTTAGTAGAGACGATGTTTCAACATCTTGACCAGGCTGGTCTCAAACTCCTGACCTCCTGATCCACCCACCTCGGCCTCCCAAAATGTTGGGATTATAGACGTGAGCCACCGCGCCTGACCACCACATGTGCGTTTTTAAATGCAAACATAATGTTCCCACTTTATGCCCCAAGATATGTCCTGGAGTAATTGTAGAGTTTGACAAGAAAACCAGTTCAGTAAGTTTGTATTTTTGCTGTGCCCTGTTTAAGTCAAAATTGTGGAGTCAGGAGAACCCCACACACTGGCAGGAGAGGAGAAATTGGTACAAGCTCTTTGCAGAGACACTGTACAGCATCTGCAAGAGAAGCAAGCAAGGACCTGTCAGCTGCAGCCCTCTCAGGTCTGAGTTTCAGAGAGTTATGCATGTGTGCAAACCTGGTCACAGCAGCGTGGCTAAAATATCAAAATAGTTCCAAAGTTGCCTGATTAAAGAAACTTCAGAAACACTATTTTCAGCATAAAAATTTCCATAAGTGGTATCTAAATATATTACTCTATAGTTAGAGCTTAAAATATGCGAAAAAATTATGTGTTCTGTTCAGGAGTATATAGTCATATGCCCTATAAAGACATTTCAGTCAATGATGAGCCACATATATGATGGTGGTCCCATTAGATTACAATATTGTATTTTTACTGTAACTTTTTTATGTTTAGATTATTTACCATTGTGTTACAATTGCCTACAGTATACAGTACAGTAACATGCTACACAGGTTTGTATCCTAGGAGCAATAGATTATACCATCTAGCCTAGATGTGTAGTAGGTTATACCATCTAGGTTTGTGTAAGTACACTTTATGATGTTTACACAATGACACATTTGTCAGAACATATCCCTGTTGCGCAATGCATAATTATGTTCATGAATAATAAATATGGAACAAAACATTAGAATGGTTAAAAAAATTGGATAATGGTTCCCCCAGGGGTAAGACAGAGAAGATACATAGAGGCATTTACTCTGTAATATTTGACTTGGTTGTATACATGTTTGCCTATTATGATATTTATTAGAAGTTTTTAAATGTCTGAAATATAACATATTTGACATGAATAAATCTCTAATGGGCCTTATCTCTGATTAACAAGTAACCCATTGTTCACTTAGAAAATATGGAAAATGCACTCATATACCAATACGAACATATTCATAACATTTAACCCCATCATGGACTAGTAAAAACTGTAATCATGGTGGTGTGTTTCCTCCAATTGTCATCTACACACATGTGTACATGTGAACACACATACTGTATATGCATTGAATATGGATTTGATTTAACTGGAATGTATCAATTTTCTTTAGGTGTATAACTACAAAGTTAGTGGCTGAAAGCTACATCCACATATAAGGTTGTAGGTCTGTAGGTAAGAAGTCTGGCATTGTATGACCTTGTTCTCAGTTTAGGGTCTCACAAAGCTGAAATCAAGGTGTCTATGTAGGCTTGACTGTGATCTTTTGTCTGGAGGCTCTTGATAAAAATTTGCTCCCAAGATCATACTTGTTGCTGGCAGAAGCCATTTTCTCAAGGCTATTGCACTGCACCCCACTTCCCAATTTCCTTGATGGGTGTCATCTTAGAGTCTTCTCAGCTCCTAGGGGCTACTCCAGTTCCCTGATACATGACCTCCTTCTTCCAGCCAGCAATGGTGTGTTGTATGCTCCCTGGGTTCTGATTCTCCGGCTTCCCCTCCTCTGAACAGTCAGAAAAAATTCTCTGCTTTTAAAAAGCTCATTTGATTAGGTCAAACCCCTGCCAAACTTTCACCCTTCTACCATATAACAGAACATAATCATATAAGTGATATCACATTATATTCACTGGTTCCACCCACACTCAAAGAAAAGAAGATTGTACAAGGTTGAGAGGGTCATTGAAGCTCATCTTGAAATTCTGCCTGCCACAAGGAGATTCATACAAAAAAAAAAGCATGCAAAGTTCAGCTGATGGTGTTCAGCTTTAACTGATTTTTCAGACCTAGGCCGCTGTAACAGGGCATTATTGCAGTAGGCTGAGGCCAGCACAGGGGAAATAACTCATCCAAGGTTCTGTAGTCAAGGACATGTCTGGTCTCCTGACTCTAGTCTTCTGTTCAGCATCCATATATCTTGTTCTGTAGTGTCCCTTCTACTTCAGAATCAATGGGAAACTGCTCCTCCAGTGTCAAACTAGATGGCAAAGAAAGGGGACAGGAAGGCAGATGCCGTCATAGGAAATGATGTGGTGATTTTTCTCCTTTCCCCATTCCCACATGAAACTCATCCCACAACTCAGAACTGGCCCAAAGCTCATAGGTTATGGGGACATATTTCAGCTCTTGCTGCTACCTTTCCACAAGTTCTCTATGGCAATAATAATGCCTGTTGGTTTAGATCAATGTCATGTCCTCTCTGGGAGGGAGGAGGTAAATAGCCATGAGTGTTGAAGTCCTACTATGTCCCATAGGTTCTTAACAGGTTTTCTAAAGAAGATATGTGGTGAGACTTATGTCACAGATGACCAAGCTCCTTCTCACAGGGACTAAGCCCTCTCCAGAGAAGGGGCAGAATTGGAATGTGATTCTATCTCTTGCCTTCCTCATAATATCACCAGTAGCTTTCTATTTGGAAGATGATGGCTTTACACTTCCCCCATATTGTGCTCCATGGGCCTCACTCTACAGCCCTTCACATCAAAGAAGAGGATGGTGGAGATGAAATCCTGCCCTTTGAGCTATGAAGCTTATGTTAGGTCACATGGATTGGCTGGTGCCTGTGGCCCCTCCTAGGCCCACTGACTCTGCTCCACTGACATCAGGCTTGCACACATGACTAGATGTGGCCAATAAGCTATGAAGGGAAATGGAGCCTGCCCCTCCCAAGCAGAAGTGATAAGAGCCATCGAGGAGTTCCACCAGTACACTTTGTTCCTCTGTCTCAGCAATGACCCAGATTTCGAATGAGGTAGTTTAATTCATTGTATCCTCTAGCAGCACTAGAATATGATAATTTAAATGATCACAGGAATACTTGGGAAGAGGCAAGCGAAATGATTTATACCCAAAATTGGCCTGCTAGAAGATCCCAAGTCACATGACCTAACACCGAGTCTGTAGCCAGGAGAAGGTACACATTTTACCCACATCACACAGATAGCAGTTTGTCAGGCTCTGGAAGCAACATCTGCTGCCTTTCACTCTATTGCTCTCTCCAGAAGACCTCTCTTCATGCTTAGATCTTCCCTGGGCATTTGTCTTTATAAGACCACAGGAGCAATCCAGACACCCAGTTAATGGCCACTCCTGATGCTCACTCTCCAAGAGGGGCCCAAAGAGGTCAGGAAAGGTACACTGATTATACAGAAACGGGGTGACAACATTTCCCCATCCCACCTACACTGCATGATGCCACAACACAGATGAGGCACCAACTCTTATACATGATGTGGGTCTGTGTGAGTTTATTTTTCTTTCTGTTGACATGTTTTCAGAAGCTCTTTAGGACACAGTTATGCTGCTTAGTACTACATAGTTTAGGTTAAAGTCATCTCAGAACCAGAAACTAGAAAGGGCCATAGAAAGGAAACTAATACTTCAAGGGCCTATGACGGGCCACACTGGGCTAGGCACTTTATATACTGTTTCTCTTAGTCTTTACAACTGCTCTATAAGTTAGGTATCAGTATTCCCTGCTTAAACTCATTCCTCCCCAGAGGCAGGCTCTCCTAAGGCTCATGGAGGTTAAACATATTTTGCAAGTACACATGCCCAGTAAGAGGCAGCATGGTTATTCTAATCCAGGGTGGTCAGAGCCCAAAGTTGGGTTCTGCCGTGAACCTTTGCAGGTAGCCATGGATAGTAACATTTGCCATATTGTAGAGCAGGTTTTCTCAACCTCAGCACTATTGATATTTTGGGCTGGAGAGCTCTTTGCTGTGGGGTATGTCCTAGGCATTTAGGGGTGTTCAGCAGCCTTCCTGGTTCCCAGAGAGGCTAGCAAGGTAAGTGACTTATCCTTGAAACAGAAATGTTCCAAATTACTTGTTTGGGTCTGACACTAGGATAAAGGGAGACATCCTGTCTCTCTTGTTCCAGTGTCCTGTCCAGCAGACATAGTATGAGGCTTTCATCAGGCCCCTCAGAAGTGCAAAGGAAACACACTTCTCTCATGCAAACAGGAAGGCAAAATAAGGGGATAGGAAAACCCAGGAAACAGGAAGAAATGGAATGGGTGGTGACTTCATTCCCTTACCCCAATGTCTACACATGGGGTCCATGACTCAGTTGGATGGAGATAGTGGAACCACATTCTACCCTTCCCCCAGCCCCATCAGGGCACTCATTCCACCACATAGAAATGGCACTGACTCACAGTGCAATTAGAAATGTGAGAGTGTTTTTTTTTTCTTCCCTCCATATGCTCTCTAAATCATGCTGCCCCCTCAAATGTATTCACATTTGTAGTTCACCGTTTCCTGCCTCCTCCACTACTTGCCAGGAAGAGCTCCAGCAGACTCCTGACGCTCAGCAGATTCACCCTCAAAAAGTGTGATTCTCTTTTTTTTCCCTTCAAATGTACTGCTCCTCCTGTGTCTTCTCAGGCCCATTGAGACTCCAGACCCCATGTGTGACAATGACTGTATGATCTTTGCATTCCCAGATAACTGGATGGCTCCTGCTGACCAACTATAACTGGATGGCTCCTGCTGACCAACTTTCTGAGTCCAGTGGATTTGTTCAAGGAAGCAGGAAAGTAGCCAGACCCTCCTTTGGGAGAGGGCTGTGTCTGGGCAGGAGCTGGAACTCACAGGTTCTGTTCTGATCCAGCAGTGATAGACAGGGAGATATTAAGTTGTAGAATAAGGTGGTCCATGGAGTAGATTCTTTTAAAAGAATTAATGGACCAAGCGTGGTGGCTCACACCTGTAATACCAGAACTTTGGGAGGGTGAGGCAGGTGGTTAAGAGGTCAGGAGTTCTAGACCAGCCTGGCCAACATGGTGAAACCCCGTCTCTACTAAAAATACAATAATTACCTGGGCATGGTGGTGCACGCCTGTAATCCCAGCCACTCGGGAGGTTGAGATAGGAGAATCACCTGAACCCGGGAGGCAAAGGTTACAGTGATCTGAGATCATGCCACTGCACTCCAGCCTGGGCAACACAGCAAGACTCCATCTTAGAAAAAAAAATTAATGTAGCCCCCCTGGCAAACTAAGAAAAGCTGTTTCTATTGAAGGCCAGGCAAAGGGCTTCTGAGAAATCACTGCAGCTCCTCAGGAGTGACTTGGGGAAGAGGATGAAAGGAGGGACCTTGTATGAGGTCTGTTCCTGAGGGCTGTAAGGGAAGAGGAACACCATGTCCAGCATAAACTACCCAAAACAATTGAAATGGTTAATGGTTGTGGCGAAGCCTGGGCGATCATTTCATGCAGCAAAGCAGTGGTTAGACACTTTTGATTAATGCTGCAGCATTTGTCTTCTTTCCTGATGTGCTGGCAAAAACTAATCATGAGCAATTTTTCAGTATGAAATAGGGAATACCAAATAAATCAGCCAGTGAATAAGGATCCTAGGAAAACTACTATTAGCCCCTCCACCCAAGGCTGAACTGGAAGCCAAGAGTCTGAAAGGCAGTTCCAAATGCTAGGGTAATAATGCAGTGTTCAAAGAGAACACGAGATGTGGGTAATAATGAAGTCACTCTGTTGCCAGGTCAACAGATATTTAGGTTCTCTGTTCAGATTCCGTTTCAAGCTCAGGCTCAAATCAACCAACACTGTGAACTTTGAGTGAAAGAAGAGACGACAACAAGGAGAAATTGCAGCTGTGGGAAGCCTCCTCTTACAACGCTTACAATTGATGAAGCTCCTGCAGTTGGCAGAGTGAAGAAAGGGCCTCCTTTGCGTGGAAAAAATCTATCCATCACAATGATTGGTTGGTTAGACATGATACCCTATTACTGTTTCATGTTGCAGCTAATCTTCTGTCTTCTGCTCCTCATGACATTAGTGTTACGTATGGTCTTCCAAATTTGGAAACAACATTGAACAACTTAACGTCAGGAGATAAAAGATTTTCAAACTTAGTGGACATCTGCAACTTTCAGAAGAAGAGAACAAAGAATTCACGGAAAGGGAAAAGGACATGTACTTCATTACAATTGTCTTTTGGAACTGACTCTGGTTTCATTCACAGAACCATGGATCTCCATGTCATACGGGATAAAAGCAGAAAACATAAAGATACAGCAAATTTCCTGGTCTCTGCCTCTGCATATTTTTTTTGTAATTACCTAAAAGTTTCCCATTTCATACAGATTTTGTAAAAACCTCGTACAGTAAATACCCTTTATAATGTGGTTAGGTGCTCTACTTGAGTTATTTAACCCTCGCTAGAAGCCTGTGAGGTAGGTACCATGATGATGCTCATTTTACCAAAGAGGAAATGAAGGCATAAGGGGTGTGTCTGTGGCATCAGCTTATTATAAGTGGCAAAGCTGGGGCTCAAACCCAGACCATAAGACTCCCAGATAGTCTCTTAAGCCCTAGGATGTTCCCTGGTGGGCCAAGAATGACTGTCTTCTAACACCTGAATGAACAACTTGGTAAGATGGATTGGTTTCTCCTCATTACCTCAATTTTCCCTTAGCTTGACATCAAACTTCTTTGAGGCTGTAGTCTGGGGCCACAGTAAAGACAATCAAGCCTCTCAACATTTCGTAAGTAGCCCAGTGACACGCTTGTATAGAGTAGAAGGATTCTTTACATGTCAGTAAATCATGTTCAGTTTATTTTTAAGAGATTCTTCTTTGAAACACATTGCCTCATAAGCTCATGCGGAGATAATTTAAAAGACAAATGTACATTCCTTGGGATTTTGTACATAGGTAGTCATCTTATCTGAAAATAGGAATAGTTTTATTTCTTATTTACCAATCTATGTGCCTTCCATTTTATTTTCTTGCCTTATCACAATAGTTAGAATTTCCAGCAGAACGTTGAATAAGAGTGACTAGAGCAGACATTCTTGTCTTGCTCCCTGTCTTAGGGGGAAATCATTCAATTTTTTCACCATTAAATACAGTGTTAGCTGTAGGTCACATTTGTAGATGCTCTGCATCAAGTTGAGTAAGTTTCTTTCTATTCCTATCTTACTGAGATTTTTTATCGTTTTTATTTTCAATAACTGTTACATTTTGTAAAATGCTTTTTCTGCATCAATTGATGCAGTATTATTTTTCTACTTGGTGGTTAACATTGCTTGATGTTTGAATGTTGAAATGGCCTTCCATCTTTGGAATAAACTCTGCTTGTTCATGGTGTATAATTCTTATTTTATTTTATATAACTTTTAAGTTCAGGGGTATATGTGCAGGTTTGTTACATAGGTACACTTGTGTCATAGGGATTTGTTGTACAGATTATTTGATCACTGAGCTGATTAAGCCTAGTACCCATTAGTTATTTTTTCCTGAGCTCCTTCCTCCTCCTCCACTCGACCCTCTGAATGGCCCCAGTGTGTGTTGTTCCTTTCTGTGTGTCCATGTGTTCTCATCATTTAGCTCTCACTTATAAGTGAGAATATGCAGTATTTGGTTTTCTGTTCCTGCATTAGTTTGCTAAGGATAATGACCTCCAGCTCCATCCATGTTCCTGCAAAGGACATGATCTCATTCGTTTTTATGGATGCATAGTATTTCATAGTGTATAGGTACCACATTTTCTTTATCCAGTCTACCATTGATGGGCATTTAGGTTGATTCCATGTCCTTGCTATTGTGAATAGTGCTGTCATGAACATACACATGCATGTGTCTTTTTTTAACTTTCTTAATTATTATATTGCAGTTTCCATAACATACACCATGGATTCAGAAACTTTTTTCCCCAGTTTTGAACATCTATTAAATTGTTCTTATTTATCACTTACAGCTTTTTTGCATTTTTTATTTTTATGGATACATAATAGTTGTACATATTTATGGGGTACATATCATATTTTGATACAAGCATATAATGTGTAATGATCAAATCAGAAATTGGGATATCCATCACTTCAAACATTTATCATTTGTTTGTGTTGGGAACATTCCAAGTCTACTCTTGTAGTTATTTTGAAATATACAGGAAATTATTAGTAACTATAGTCATCCTATTGTGCTATAGAACACTAGATCGTATTCCTTCTAATAGTATTTTTGTACTTGTACTTGTTAACCAAACTGTTTTTATCCCCTATCCCCATTACCCTTCCCAGCCTCTGGTAACCACCAAATGCAAATGAAAACCACAGTGAGATATCATCATACCCTAGTTGTAATAGCTATTATCCAAAACACAGAAAATAACTAATGCTGGGGAAGGCGGTGGCTCAAGCCTGTAATTCCAGCACTTTGGGAGGCCGAGGTGGGCAGATCAAGGGGTCAGGAGATTGGGACCATCCTGGCCAACATGGTGAAACCCCGTGTCTACTAAAAAAAAAAAGTAGCCAGATGTGGTAGTGCGTGCCTGCAGTCCCAGCTACTGGGAAGGCTGAAGCAGGGGAATCACTTGAACCCGGTAGGGGGAGGTTGCAGTGAGCCGAGATCATGCCACTGCACTCCAGCCTCAGTGACAGAGCAAGACTCCGTCTAAAAAAAAAGTGCTGGGGAAGAAACAAAGAAAGGGGAGTGTGAATGCTTGTACACTATTGGTGGAAAATAAATTAGTACAGCCATTATGGAAAACAGTGTGGAGGGTTCTCAAAAAACTAAAAATAGTACTATCATATATCCAGCAATTCCACCATTGGAAATTTATCCTAAGGAAAGGAAATCAGTATATTGGAGCGCTATCTGCACTCCGATGTTTATTGCACCGCTATTCACAATAGCCAAGACATGGAATCAACTAAGTGTCTATCCAAGGATAAACAGATAAAGAAAATGTGGTAAATACACACAATGGCATATTATTCCTCCATGAAAAGAATGAAGTCTAATGATTTGCAACAATATAGATGGAACTAGAAGACCTTATGTTAAGTGAAATAAGCCAGGCATGAAAAGACAAATGTCACATATTCTCACTTTAGGAGAGAGCTAAAAAAAATTAATCTCAGGCCAGGCACAGTGGCTCATGTCTGTAATCCCAGCACTTTGGGAGGCTGATGCAGGATTGCCTGAGGTCAGGAGTTCAAGACCAGCCTGGCCAACATGGTGAAACCCCGTCTCTACCAAAAATGCAAAAAATTAACCAGGTGCTGTGGCATGTGCCTGTAATCCCAGCTGCTGGAGAAGCTGAGGCAGGAGAATCGCTTGAACTCGGGAGGCGGAGATTGCGGTGAGCCGAGCTCATGCCATTGCACTCCAGCCTGGGCCACAGAGAGATACTTTATTTCAATGATAATAATAATAATAATCTCATGAAGATGGTGAACTAAAACATTTTTCCGAGAAAGATAAAACCATCACATCCATTATATGATGTATCCCAAGGTGAGAAATGTTACAAAACTTTCAAAAATGAATGCTAACATAGAATAGGATAATTTAGATCCCATGATATATGCATTGCTCAGTTCTCTAGCATTTTGACACATTTTATTACAGTCTTTCTCTAGGCATATTTGTACTCAATATAATTGTGTTTCCATTATTGTACTACCAGTGGTTCTCCAGTATTAGTGTTCATTAGATTCTCTCAGGGGAGCATGATAATAATGTATGTTTGGGACCCAGTTAGAAGTATATTTGAATTATGTAATATTGGGGAAGGGAAACAAATTCTACATTGCTAATAAGAAAGACGGGAGATTGTGAAGCAGGTAGTCTGTATGAAATGCTTCAAAAATCACCAATACATACTGTCATGGACTCCTTCCTCCTAGACCAAAACTTTAGTCAGGCTTCTCTGAGCCTTTTTTTTTTTTTCAACTGGGCCTTCTCTTTGGCCAACTAAGCCCAGTTTTCGCAAATAATCCTGCTCAGTCAGTGTATCAAGAATCCTCCCACCTTTGCCATCCAATCAAGCTCTTCTGCCACTTTTGATGTCTAATCAAATTCCTTCCCTTCCTCTGATAACTAACCAAATTTCTTAGTTTTCTACCCTTTCCCTCACCCTTCCCAGTGGCCATAAAATCCCAGCTGTCTCAGTAGTATTTGGAACTGAGTTCAATCTCTCTCCCCTCTTGCAAGAATCTTGAATAAAGTCTTCCTTGTTGTTTTTTTAAAACAAGAATCAAATGCAATGTTTCTTTTATAATACAATGCTAATTTTTTTTCATTTTTAATTTACTGTGTCAAATTAAGTTTGCTTTGGGAAATGCAAGTCTTTGCTTCTAGAGAAATGAAGTGACGTGCCTGCTGTTCTTTAGTGAAGGGTAGAACTGGGCTAAGGACTTGAGGGATCCCCACAGAGTCATAATGGCTACATTAAACATTTATTCAAGGCTGGCAAGGGGACTTATGCCTGTGATCCCAGAACTTTGGGAGGCCAAGGTGTTAGGACTACTTGAGCTCAGCAGTTCAAGACAGTCTGTGTAACATAGCGATACCTCATCTCTGCTAAAAATACAAAAAAAAAAAAAAATTAGCTGGGTGTGGTGGTGCACATCTATGGTCCCAGCTACTTGCAAGGCTGAGGTGCAGGATTGCTTGAGCTGGGGAGACTGAAGATGTAGTTAGCTATGATCATGCCACTGCACTCCAGGCTGGGCAACAGAGCAAGACCCCATCTCAAAAACAAACAAACAAAAACAGAACATTTACCTAAGGCATACCAGAATTTCTGCTCCTAGACAGATGGAATTGTTCTCCCATGTAAAACAACTAAAAAGTTGGGTGAGATGCAAGAACAAGCTGTTCTGAAGACCTTAAACAACAGGCAACAATGTTTAGTGATCCCTGAGAGACTGGGAATCAATGAGGTTATTCTTATGATTGCCCCAGCTTACTTCCTGGAGAAAGTTTTCAGGCCACAGTGCAAGAAGCAGGAATTCAGGCAAAGCCCAGTAGTATCCCAGAGCTTAGAATAAGAAGTTGGTAGTCCAAAAAGGGCAAGGAAGCTGGAGTTCACAGGGCTGTGTCCCAAAAAGGAAAGAGCTGCACAGAGAAGGCATTCCAGAGATCCATGGAGAACGACTCGTGAATATTCACCTGAGTACTATTAAATGATAAACTTAGGCACATTAAAATTGTGAAGAGTTTATTTGAGCAGGCAGCTATTCATGAACAGAGGAACACTGCAGGTGGTTCAGTGTTCCACCAAGGGGCATGTGAGGGAAAAATTTTATAAAATGTTTTCTAAAGCAAGGCAAAGAAAACATTTGATTTGTAAAAGTGAAAAGTTTCTAGTTAGTGGTTAATAGGCAGCTTTTGATTGGTAAAGTCTCTAGTTAGAAGTTAGCTGGCAGTTCTTAATTGGTTATGCTTAAGTTTTATTTTCCTAGGCTATGACCATTCACTATGAGTTGGGTTTCAGTTTGCTCACATAGAAACTCTAGTTTGCTAGAGTCACCTCAGCTTAATGGCCTCCCAATTATTTTAACTAGTATTGATCATTCTGATCATTACATGCCTATATGGAAACTACCCCAGATCAGGAAATGATCTATCAAAAAAGATTAAAGGAAACAGTTGCTTAAGTTCACACATGTTTGGGAACAGTGCATGTTACCACCAGCTAGACTTGGAAACCTCATAATTCACAGGACATTACATAGAGTACTTAGAAAGAATTTTCCTCATTAGTAGGGAATGATTAACTCTAAACTAAACAAAACACTGATCCTTTCTTACAAAGTTTTAAAGCAAGAATCTAAAAGACAAAACTTTACAAATAACTGTTTTCCAGAATAAAAATCAATATAATTCCAGGGATATCCACCACTCAATAGATGAAACTTACAATGTCTGACATCCAATCAAAAGCCTACAAAGAAACAGGAAAATAAAACCCATCATGAGAGAAAAAGCAATCAATCCAAACTGACCCAGAAATGACAACGATGGTAGAATTACATAAGGACATAAAAGCAGATAATTAGAACTTCATTGCATATGGTCAAGAAGCTGGAGGAAAGAGTGAACAAGTTTAATAGAGACATGGAATATAAAAAAAATAAAAAAGCCTCAATTTAAACATCTAGAGATAAAAACTACAATGTCTGAAATAAAAAAAATATATACTAGATAGGGTTAATGGCAGATTACACATTGCAGAAGAAAAGAGTAGTATACCTGAAGACGTAGCAAAATAAACCATTTGAAATGAAATAGAGAACAGACTGAAAAATTAAAAGAACACGAATTGTGGTTGTGTGGAAACCATATTGATAGTCACTTGAAGTGGAAATTGTCTTAGCCCTCTAATTACATGACAAAGATTGTCAGATTGGATAAAAAAAGCAAGACTCAGCCCCAATATCATATAACCACAAATACAAGCTGAGAAAAAGCCTCTTCTGCTAAACATATAAAACATACCATGGGCCAAGCATCACTACGACAGTACTCACCTAATCTAGTACAACTGTAATTCAAGTAGGTCTTTATGCACATCTCTGTAGGAGAGCAACTGGGACGTTAGCACATTGAGGTGTCTAGAGAAATCTGTAGTGATCATGGCCAGTGGACAGTGCAGAACTGGGAGAAGAGGGTGGGTCATCATAGCAGAGGGATGGAGTGGGACTGTGGCACAGTTTGGCTACTACTCCCAGCAGCTGAAGGGGATCTGAGGTACTTGGATTCTGAATGTGCGGGTGAAAACGAAGTCATCCAACACCATTCATTCACATGCTCTTTACCTCCTTTGGGTCCCACAGCAGCCCTGGAAATGATCATCTCCATTTTACTGAGTATGGTAAACACTATGGGGTTACCATGGTAATAACTACTAAACTAATTAGCTAAAGGATCCGTAACTTGTTTGAAATTCATTATTCTTTTCAACAAATTTTCCACTCTTTTAATGGCTGACACATTAGTTTGCTTCCTCTTTTAAAAATCAAACTTTAATTACAAACTAACATTTATTAATTTAGGAAAAAATAGAAAACTTAAAATTAATTAATACTCGTGATCTTAGGAAATAAAATAAGGTGTTGAAGATAAGATTTTAAAGCTTTCTTAATACAGTTTTTCTTCTGCTCAAAATAACAACAAAAACCACTTTAGAATGTGTTACTTTACAGTCAGAAACACAAAGTTCATTTGTGTGAAAATGATTTTTTAAATGGGCATACATCTGAAGATTTCTGTCTTCATATGAAAGTCAGAAAAACTTATTTTTATTTATTAAATAGAAAATATTTTCCATCAGAGTAA
>NW_016107973.1:714385-787712 GCF_001604975.1 Cebus imitator | reverse complement strand
TTTTGACTCGGAGTTTTGCTCTTGTTACCCAGGCTGGAGCGCAATGGCACGATCTCAGCTCACCGCAACCCTCCACCTCCTGGGTTCAGATAATTCTCCTGCCTCAGCCTCCTGAGTAGCTGGGATTACAGGCACGTGCCACCATGCCCAGCTAATTTTTTGTATTTTTTTAGAGATGGGGTTTCACCATGTTGACCAAGATGGTCTCGATCTCTTGACCTCATGATCCACCCGCCTCGGCCTCCCAAAGTGGTGGGATTATAGGCGTGAGCCACCGTGACGGGCCCCAGAGTAAATTTCTAAAGATGCTAATTATGACTTTTCAAATGTTTGGCAAAAATATTTTAAAAACTTGATTTTCATGTTTATAGGGATGACTTCTTTATTGGGTTATGTATAGTTATATCACTTAAAAATCATTCCAACTGGTTACAAATGAAATATTGACTAAATAACATGCTGTCTTTTTTAAAATTTAAAAACTGAAACTTTCTAAGCAAAATCAGTATATTTACTGCATAATACATGTCATATCAAGAAAGGAGACAGAGTAGAGGTGGAATTTTGCCCATTTCATTTATGAAATTCAAAACTTTTTCTACTTCTAAAACAATTTTTAGGTTTTATAAATAAATAGTTCTGCCCTATTCTATTAAATAAATGTGTTTACTTTATATTTCTAAATTTGCCAAAATGCATTTCAAAATTAGACTACATTAGACCACTGAGAATGGACTTCTGAAAGGTGATGGCTTGAGTTTTGAAAATCAGGAGCTAACTGAAATCTGATCAAATGTGAGTCAATCAGCTTTGATGAGTGGAGAGGAGAGATTCGAAAAATGGTAACAAACATGGCAAGCTAAACATATTTATTTGGCAGGGGCTTTGAAAGAGGGAGCATTTCTCATAAGAGGCTCTAAGCCTGGCTTCATGATAAAATATAAGATGAAGATAAAAAAACTCACAAGTGGTATCTTTGGATGACTAGATTATGGTTTTGTTTATATTCTCCCTATATTCATGATCCAAATATGCATGATGACATTATATAAATAATTATAAAAAGTATTATATTTAGGCTGGGCATGGTGTCTCACGCTTGTAATCCCAAGACTTTTGGAGGCCGAGGTAGGAGGATCGGGAGGTCAAGATATCGAGACCATCCTGGCCAACATGGTGAAACCCTGTCTCTAGTAAAGATACAAAAGTTAGCTGGATGTGCTGGCGTGCTGAGATCATACCACTGCACTCCAGCCTGGTGACAGCAAGATTCTATCTCAAAAAAAAAGAAGTATTGCTGAGATCATACCACTACACTCCAGCCTGGTGACAGCAAGATTCTATCTCAAAAAAAAAGAAGTATTACATTTAAAAATGTTCTTTATAGAAACATAAAATATGAAAGTATTAAAGAAACTCCACAGACTCAAAAATGTTGTTATATATTGGTTTAAACTACAATTCTGAAATAATTTAATAATTAATTAGTAAATGAAGTAATTAAATGATTATGTTATGAAACATCTACTATATTAGGCACTATGCTAGAAACTTAGCTCCAGGGAGATTAAGACAAAATCACTGTTGTGAAAGGGCACAGGTTGGCATAGAAATGACAATGCATAATTTATTTAGTAATTTCATAATTATTATACATTTATTATTAATAATAAATTCATGATAAGGCATTAGTTTAATAGAATATTTGAAAAGAAGATAAAACAGTGCTGGTTTAAATATAAACATACATTAATGGTCTAATGTAGTCTAATTTTGGAATGCTGTATTTTGGAAACATATATTCATTGTTGAATCAAGTAAGTAAGGTAATTTGGATCATGATATTTGTAAAATGGTGTAATTACTGTCAGTGTTTCTCTATGCCTATGTTGTCAAAACTCAGATGTGTGAGAATCACTTGGGAAACTGTCAAAACAGTAATTCCTGTTTCTGGTGATTCAGGTGGTGACAGTGAATGGTTGGGGGTGGGAAGAGCAGCCAACTTTCAGCATTTTTAACTCTTTCCCTAAGTGATGTTGATGCAAGTAAGGGGTCTATGTTTCCCTAAACACTAACATATACAAGGTTAAAAAAAAAGTTTACAGAATTTGAGTTAGAAACTTTCCTTGCTATGTTCCTTTGGAAGCAATGTAATACTTTCCACATAACTAGTTACTTGCCTTTGGACAATTAGTTAAGGACAGTGAGTCAGGGACAGTTTTGAGCTGGATTTCTAACGCTATCATAGTTAATTAATCAATCAAAATAATTAATAATTTAAAATCTACTATGTCACAGACTATACCAGAAACTGAGTTCCAGGATGATTAAGACAAAATGATTGTCTGGAGAAAAGGGCACACACACTCACAAAGCAATAACAATGCCAAATACCTCATATAGTTTTTAAGAATTTATAAAGTCGTTTCATGTTTCAGGTATGGACAAGAAGGGAGTGTGTTTCCGCTTTAAAGAAAATGTGTTCCCCCAATGTAATTTACATGTCTGGGTAAGTCTGTTAAACTGGGTGGGTAGGCCTGCCAAGAGTCTCCTTTAAGAAAATCCATATCAAGCATAGAAACACAGGCACAATAAAGCCTTCAGTCTGTTTGTATTGTGGAGGTTTGCAGTAACACAAATCTGGGCACACTTAGATATATTTCCTGAGCTAGGCCCCAGTGTGCACTCGTGTCTGAGTTATTTGAAGGGGTCATGAAAGAAAACCAGAAAGGATTATTTTGCTAACAACAAATGTGATCCCAAGAACCATAAGATTTATCTTGGTTATACTCACCGAGATAAATATAACTCTCAAGTTATAAAGACATTCTCCACAATTCTATAGAGGTCAAAGGGGGGATGTGGCTCACCAGGGACTCCAGATAAATCAGTGGGGTTTTGTTACCTTGAAGACCCTAGCACCTCATCAACAAGAACAGAAACAGGATCCAGCAGAAGGGAAAGTGTGGCTAACTAAGAAGACAGTAATCAGGGGAGCAGGAGGATTGCAAATAACAAGAGTGACTTGGGGAATCCCACATATTTTCACTGTCTGGACTTGTAAGCACGAGTGATAATTCCTCCAGTCCTCCCTAAGTACCTGGTGGGGGTCCTGGTCATATTAAATGTTGGGGAGTTGGGGACAGAAGCCAGCCCAACACAGTTCCACATTTCATCAGTTCCCCTCAGCAGCCCTGTAAGACAAGCGTTGTTCCCCACTTCACAAAGCAAGAAACAGGCTCTTTAAAGGAATGTATCTGTAATAAAGGGAAGGTTTATTATTCCAGTTAAGACTGGAGGATAATTAAAGTTTATTATTCAGATTTGTTGAGGCAGTATTGTTATGTATCTGGACTACATTCATAATCCATTCATAATCTCATTTAAAAATGATTTTCATTGCTTCTCAAACTCCAGGTAATAAAAGAAAAAAACGGTCACATCTTTTTTTTTTTTTGAGACAAAGTCTTGCTCTGTCGCCCAGGCTGGGGTGCAGTGGCACAGTCTCAGCTCCGGCTCACTGCAACCTCCACCTCCTGAGTTCAAGCATTTCTCCTGCCTCAGACTCTGAAGTAGCTGCGACTAAAAGTGTGTGCCACCAGGCCCAACTAATTTTTTGTATTTTTTTTTTTTAGTAGACATGGGGTTTCACTGTGTTAACCAGGATTGTCTTGATCTGCTGACCCAGTGATCCGCCCGCCTTGACCTCCCAAATTGCTGGGATTACAGTTACCATAGAGAAATGTGCCCCAATTAACACTCTGGTGTATTTAATCTCAGATTTTTTTTTTTAGTTCATCTGTTACATACAAGGATACATTTTTAATGAGACAATACTAAATGTATAGATTGCTTTTTAAATTGCTTTATTAACTTTAAATTTTTCCATGCACATGGGTGAAACTTTACTGCTGACAGAAACTTAGACTGAGTGCAAAGGCAATCTCCAATTAGAAACTGGCAACACAAGACCCACTTGACACATGGAAATAACATAGGGTTCACAGCAAACGGATCAGTAAAGGCATATTAGGAAAATGCAAGGAAAAGGAAAACAGCGAGAATCACAGTATTAATCTCATGATAAATGGCAGGAATCAAGGCATAAGGCAAAATTCATCATGATGGTCATGGTGATTAGAGAGCTCCCCCATAAGGATACGCAGACAATTCCTCAGCTGCAGCTCCCTAAGTTTTCTCCTGATTTCTCTCATCTCCTCCATGAATATTTCCATATCATCTCCATCTCCACCCATCCCATCATTGACCTGCCTATTGGGTATGGCCCATCGAAAATTAGGGGCAAGTCGGCGAGCCTGTGCCCGTCGATTTCCTGCAGGCTGGTGGCCTTCACCTCCTCCCAAAGGGCGGTCTTCCTCTCCATTCTGCATGGGCTGCTCCATCTCTTCGTTTTCCTGGTGAATATTTGCCATGATGAGATTTTTTTTTTCTGGTTGTTTTTCTTTGAACACAAGTAAGACAAAGGCAAGGAGAGAGACTGAATGCTTGGTGCACTGACCAGCAGGATTCAGAGCCCTGATATCAAAGGATTTAATTTCATTTTCTCCCACCTTAGAAGTTCCGTGCGTCCTCTAGGGGGCCTCCAATTAGAGCCCCTCCCTCCAGCTTTCTCCCCTTACCTCCCTTCCCCCAAACCCACCATTTTTCCTTTCCCAAGATTCTTTCTCAGAGCTTCGCAGGCAGCAAAATGGAGGACGGGTGTAAGAGTGGGGGATGGGGTGGAGAGGGTTGGGGTCTCAGACTAGGCTTTCCTCACGTTCGGATCCCCGCACCACCACCGTCCCTCGCACCGACCTGGGCCTATCCTTGCGGTCTCCTCCTCCTCCGGATTCTCGCCTCTAGGTGCGCCGCCCGGACACTTAGCCTCGCAGACCTGCAGATGGGCAGGGGTTGGGGGAGTGGGGGCTCCTGCAGCGGAACGCTAGCGAGGATCATCCACCACCCAGCTCCTTCCCGCCCCCCGGGCCCAGGCTCTCCTCGCTGCCAGCGCCCCCCGTCTCGCACTCCTCGCCCCCACCCTCAGCCGCCCCCCCGCCGCGGTGTTCAATGTTTTCCTGCAGGGACTCGGGGGTGGTTTTCCATCGCTCTTGGTTGCTCTGCTGCCCCTGGCACCCAGGCCGCCCCTGCTTGTCCACCCCAGGGGGCCTCTATGTTCCCAAGAATGTTGGGGTGTGGAGAAAACTGGCGGGGACCCTCTGCGCTGTTCTGCGCCCGTCGCTGGGGTCCGTGAGCCGCTGCCGGCCAGGCCAGGGCGCACGGGCCCCGGGGATCTTACCTGCTCCGCTTTTCCCCGGGCCGGATGCCAGCCCGCCGAGCGCAGGGCAGCGGGGAGCTGGTAGCCAGACGCGAGTGACTACTGCACCGAAGGCTGCGTAGCTTTGCAGCTCCCGGTCACGTGAGGGCCGCGCGTCACCGCTGAGCTCGCCCCTCAACTTGGGCGGCCAGTGCAGCAGGATCTCCCCCCTTACCCCCACCCCCACCGCCACATGCACGCGCAAAAAGCAGCCTCCCTGCTCCCGTCTGTGTGAGGTGCCCCAGAGCGCACGGCCCTGTCACTCTTCTCGGTCCTCTCCAATCTGAGGGCCCACAAGTGGCATCACTGCTCTGCGGTTGGAGTTTGCTCTCCTCTCGTTACCAGTGAGGGTCTGCATTATCCTCCACCACCGCCTCCTCTCACTCCAGGCCTTGGCTTTGGCTTTTTCTGCTTTCTCTTCTCTTCTACTTGGCAATATGCTTTGCGCTGCATTCCCACCCCTACCCCTTGCATGTGCAGTCACCAATGCCCATGTAGCCCCTGAAATCCTACCCTTCTAGAAAATTTAGAGTGAGGGCTAAGGTGGGGAGGCAGGAGGGCACTTGTCAGAAAGAGGGGCAAGGAAGTGGAGTGGACTGTGCCTATTTCTTTATATTTCCTTTTCTTTAAAAATCTGCATGCTTCAGAAAATTATAAATTCTAACTTTTCAATTTTGAAAGAAATGCTGGCTGGTCGCCATGGCGCACCTGCAATCCCAGCACTTTGGGAAGCCGAGGCAGGCGGATCAGTTGAGGCCAGGAGTTCGAGACCAGCCTGGCCAACATGGTGAGACCCCCGTCTCTACTAAAAATACAAAAATTAGCCGGGTGTGGTGGCGCGCGCCTGTAATCCCAGCTGCTCAGGAGGCTGAGGCAGGAGAATCACTTGAACCCTGGAGGCAGAGGTTGCAGTGAGCTGGGATTGCACCACTGCACTCCAGCTTGGGTGACAGAGTGAGACCCTGTAAAAAAAAAGAAAAGAAAAAAAAGGAAATGCTTTATCCTACAGAATGAAATCTTTCACTGTTTATGTTGACCTGTACCACACAAAATATTTTCTCTGAGCTCCACACACATCAAACCATTACTTTTGATACATACTAGCTCATTTAAAATTTTATCTTCATAAAAAGTAGGCACTCTTTCTGAACACAGTTGGTGTTTTCAAAATGATCTGTAAAGTAAATTTTCAGGGAGATGTCCAGTCCTCAGATCTTCACCATTTTATGTAACTTTGATGTTTTTGATACCACAGTCATCAGAGAAAGGGAGTCTTTTATTCCCTGGTTTCCTTTCTAAACCTTTCAAACTATCCCTACAAAAATCTCCTTAGAATGAAATCAGAAGTTAAGTACATATTATTCAGAAATTAGTTTCAAAGCCATCTACCCTTTTCTGCAAATGTTTCAAGATATATTAGAAATAAGCAGGGACTGTGTGAAACAACTTGACAAGTTGAGACTGAACCTCATCCTGAGTGCAAATGTTCCTTTCTTTAACTTGAAATCATTTTAAAAAAATATCACGGCTAGAAAATGAGATGTCTTTAGGAAAGTGGCATTGTTATAAAAGCTATTTGGTATCTGTTGTTTATAATAAGGAACCAAAAGCATTAAATGCAGCACTGAGACAAGAAAGGTCAGACAAAGGCTTACTATCTCTGGTTTCGGCCCCAAACTCCTATGTAATTTCCTACCCTGCTAAACCAGATGACACAGTGAATAAAGGAAGAGTATATGCCCAGTGCATAGGTAGTTTGAGGTTTCGGAGATCTATGTTCCATATAAAATTACATACATATTATTCGAGAGGTATATAGATATATATATGGGTTCTGTCTCACAGTTAAAAACTTTTTATACAGATTGCTATATTAATGATACCAGCTGGAACGATGCAGTTTTAAAGCATGAACTATAGTATCAGACAAGTCTGGCTTCAAATTCAGTCAGCTGTTTACTTGATGTGCGACTTTGGATCAATTACTTATCAAGGTCTATGTGCTTCCTCTGTGAAACAAGGATTGTTAGAATTATACATAACAAGAATTTACTACATACCTAGTAAATCATCAATTTTTGTTGACATTATTTTTATTGTTATTAGGTTGTTTCTAACATGATTTGAAGAGTAGCAGAGTATGATTCTTTCCTTAGCTAGACTCACTTGTTCTTAAAATCCATGAGGGCCCAAAACATGCTTGCTGTGTTCTATTTGGCATACTCAGTGGCTAATACTGTTCCTTGCACCAAGTAGGTGATCACTGAATGTTTGTTGAATTAATGTATCTAGTACTAAGGTGAGTTGATTGTTTTTCATTCTGGGGACTGTATTTAGAGCAATACAGAAAAAGTTTTATGAAAATTAGGAATTACCTAGGAAAAATCTCCTGAAAGTTGAAAAGCCACTGTGATATGACTATTGGATATGAAATTTAGCAAGTGGATTTTTATTTCTTTTGGTGGCTAAATGCTTTGCTGTTTTCCTTTTGACCCATCTTGGATAAATCTTTTGTTCGAAACCACCAAATTTCCTTGGATGAAACAGACATTTGTTTGTAACATCCAGATTGGATACTATCCTATATAGGAGATTGGTTGTAATAAAGTAATGTTTTAAAGATAGGTGAAAATTGTCCTAGAAGTGCTGTTATTTTTACTAAAATGTTGTGAGTGGGAGTTGATTGAGATGTTTCCTTGACTTTGGGGTTTTCTTCGGAGTTGGAGATAGATAGCACACTGTTGAGAATAAAACACCAATTTTTTGAAGGCCAAGTTAGCAGGACACTAGATTCTGTGTTTGAAATTCATTTTTTTTTCAAAGGACAGAGAGAAGGTGAACTGATTAGATGGTTCTTATCCGTACACACATTCCACACATGTTTCAAGCCCAGGAGCCTTAATTCTAATCTGTCCTGGGGGAACCAGGAGGACTCAGAATGAAAAGTGAGATTGGCATTTGAAAATGAATAGAACCAAATCTTTAGTCTGGCTGAAACTATTTTAATAAGCAATAGTGACTGAAAAGTCGGAGAACAGGAGAGAAATGTAGTTAAAGAAGCCCATTACCCTGTGTGAGGTGGGGGAGAGGGGTGATAGAAATAACACTGTTGTTATAGCTATTGGGAAAATAAAACTGTTTCATGATTTTACCTCAACTAGTGAAGATCCCTCTATTGTATTAGTTCCCCATCAGAGGAAGCTCGTTTTTGCTGAAATCTTTATGTGTATTGCCATGACATTGCTCACATGTACTTAGCTGAAATTCACCTGGTTGGACTGTGATTATTGTCCTATTTTCCTCTCATTATCTCTCCTGTGTAAATGCTAGGCTTGGGAGAAGGTAGTCTGAGCCCTAGTGGGCTCTGTGGGTATGGGTATCTCTGTTCCTGCCTAGAATAGGTTCTCTATGTGCCTCCCTGATGCTTTATTGATGCTCTTTTATTGTGATTCTCTCTTTCTCTCTAAATTTAAGCACCTATTACAAACTGAAAGTAGGTATTAAGAATATAGGAAATTATGCCTACTCCAGCTTTCCTCTAAGCCATAACCATTATAACTTTGATGCTAAGATTTCCAAAATGTGGAATGAATCTGACTAAATTTTAAGGGTGTCACTGTAAGAGTTTGGATGATTTGGGAGATGCTATATTTAATACAAGAGATCTAGCCTGAAAAAATAAAAGGGCCATGAGACTAAGATGTCTGAACATGAAAGCAGCAAATATTCAGCACCTCATTATCTACTGGAGAACTGAGGACTATTCTTTTCTTTATTTCATGGGTTGCAGATAATATCTTGACACACCAGAGACCCATGGCCACTCTTTCCTGTTGTTTAGGACTCTGGTGGAAAAGGAGCTCTGCCCTGTACAGTCTCCTAAACAGATGACATTAGCTGGACTATGAATAGGCCAAGAGAAATTCTTTGGCCCTTCTAGCTTCAGGTCGAGGTGAGTACTATTCTTACTTTTCCCTGTGGGGATGAACTTTGAGGAGTAACAAAACTCATGCATAAACGTTCATGAAGTGACTTTATCTTGTCCCACTATTATTACTCCCATGTAAGTTCCATTGCTAATACACACTGCAACAAAGGAAATCTGATTTTTCACCCAAATTTAAAAGACAGAGAAGAAACTGGAGAAACATATTTGTTATGTGCTATGGGTTGAATTGTGTCCCCCCAAAATATGTATTGAAGTCCTAAGCCTTATAAACTCTCTGTGGCCTTGTTTAGAAACAGGGCCTTTGAAAATATATTCAAATTAAAGTGATATCATTAAGCTGAGCCCTAATACAATATGACTTGTGTCCTTATAAGAAGAAGAAACCAATCCAAAGACAGAGGGAGAGATTGTAGTAATGCAGCTTCAAACCAAAAATGCCAAGGACTGACAACTATGACCAAAAGCTAGGAATAGGCAAGAAAAGACTCTACTGAGAGTCTCTGAGGAAGCATGGCTCTGCTGACTCTTTGATTTTGAAATTCTAGCTTCCAGAGCCACTAGAGGACACATTCTTGTTGTTTTAAGCCACCCAGTTTTTGTGATACTTTGTTACAGCCATCCTAGGAAATCAACAATACGTCAAAGAAAAAGAAAGTTAACATCCATTATATTTAAAGATCTCTTACAAATTAATAAGAAAAAATGAGCATACCAATAGGAAAATGTGCAATAGATTTGAGTAAGTAGTTTACAAAAGAAATAAACATGGCCAATAAAAAACATTTATTATTTTAACAAATAATACTTGAGCATTTATCCTGTACAAATTGCTGTTTTAGGCACTAAGGATGCAGCAGGAAACAGCACAGACAAGGGCCCTGTTGTCAAAGACCTTCCACTATATTGGGTAATGTTGGGACTCAGAAACTGATACCCCAAGATACGGTGCTTTGACATGCTGAACTGAAGAGGAAGCCTCAACATCCATCTGACCTTTCCCACGCACTTCCTGTCTCTCAATCCTCTGTCTCTCCCAAAGCACAGGATGAAGTTGTTTTCTGAAGTTCCCTTATTTACCTAAAGTCTAAACTCATTAAAGAAGAAAACAATTACCTCTAGTCCCTGAGCTTTCATTAACTGCACTCATATCTCAGGAAGAAAGACTTAAGTCTGTCAACATGCCTAGACAGACTTTCGTCACAAACCATTGTCTTATTTGTATGCCCAACGGACTATATCCTAGGCCATTGTATGTTCTTCAAGCCCATTGAAGTAGGATAATAAAATAAACTGTGAGGTCAAAAGAATGGATTAGTGGGCTTATAGAATAGTGGATTTTACAGCTGTGTTTTCTATGCCTTTGCCTAATTTTAGATTTATAGGGTAGGGTTTATGATCTCAAATACTAAGCCTTCACAGATTGTGTACTGTGAAAACCAAAACAACCTTAGAAATATTTTAGTACAAGTGTCCTATTATTCAAAGTGAGAAACTGAGACCCAGAAAAATTAAGGGACTTGCCCAGGTCACCAAAGAGGGTAGTAGTAGAACTAGATGTAGAGATAGCTTTGTGAAGTCTACTAACTCCCAGAAAAGAAATCTTTTTCTTTTTCACTTGTCTGTTTTCTTTGTGTCAGTCAGTTTGGGTGGCTATAACAAAATAGCAGCTTAGTGGCTTTAAACAACAAACATTTACTTCTCACAGTTCTGGTGTAAGATCGAGATGCCAATAAATCTGATTTCCGGTAAGGACCCATTTTCTGGTTTGTAGATGGCGATTTTCTCTGTATTATCACATAGTAGAGAGCAGAAAGAGGGGAAGCAAACTCTCTGATGTCTCTTCATATAGGAGTCTTAATCCCATTCATGAGGGCCCCACTCTCATGACCTAATTGCTTTCCACAGACTCCATCTCCAAATACCATCACACTGAGTGTTAAGCTTCAACAAATGAAGTTTTAGGGGGACACAAACTTTCAGTCCATAGAACTTGGCCAATTTTATTTGTTTATTTATTTACTTTCTAGGTTTGCACATATTGTGCATAAATATCTAAGGAAATATTTGAACATTTTATCTATGATTGCCATCTGTCAATCTTAGTCTTCGTCCCTCCTCTTCAATCTTAGAGGAGGGCTTATGACAGTTTCAATCAATAGGGTAGAATAGAATAGAACTGATGCTATGTGAATTCCAAGGCCAAATCATAAAAGACCATACAGAGTCACCCTTATTTACAGGAAACACTTGCTTCTGAAGCCCTGAGATGGCCATGTTGGATATGCTACATGTGGACCCTCTGGTTGACAGATCCAGATAAGCCTGTCCTTTAGTGATCTAAGTCTCAGCTATTCCAGCACCCAAAGTTTTGGCTCTTTTGGTGATGAGTGATAAACACAAATCATAAATCTTCTAATTTATGACTTTCCACAATTTTTAAGTATTCTACAGTAAATTAGGTGGATATGAGAATAAGCAACACATTATTTTAGAATACTACTAAAACTGGTATTTTAGTATTGGTAGTACAGATGATTTTTATTTATCTTTAATTAAAGTGTCAAAGATCAATGTTCATTTATTTTCTTTTTCTCTCTGTCTCACACACACACACCTTTTTTTCCTACCTCTCTTCCTCCTCCCTCACTATACTCCTGCCCCAGCCCCTGAGTTAAAGGCTATATTTCCTGTGATGACTCTCAGAGACCCAGGCAGTAGTAGCATAAACGTATCTTGTGCCACATTTTACACTTAGAAACCTTGCCTGGTGACATGGTACCCCTGCCTTCTCTCAACCCCTTCCATTTGGCTGTTTTCATATTTGAGATTAAAGATGCATTTCTGGTATTGGTCATCATTACTTCTATCTTTTAAATTGTCTCCAAGGAAAAGGTATCCTTTTGGCAAGAAGAAGAAGAAGAAGAAGAAAGCATTAAGTATTTTGAAAATTTGAGTTATAAAATAACACATACAGAATTATCCTAGTTTTCTTATATATACATAGTGATGGAAATAAGATGACATTTACATTAATGCTGACGTATGCAAGGCATTGTTGTATATGTATATTCATTGTTTCATTTATCATTTCAAAGATCCTATGAGGTAGGTGGTAGTAGTGTTCTCTAGTTTACAAATAAAAGAATTGCAGGACAGTGAAGTTAAGGAACAGACAGCAAGTGACAGAGTAAGAATTCAAATTCATATAGTCTAGTTCTTAAATCTATGTTCTTAACCACTACTCAGTTTTATTTGTTAGTAAGTCCCCAGTCTAAATCTCATTCATTCTTTTCTTCATTCAAAATTTCTTATCTGATATTGTTTGAACATTTTTCTGTGCTAGGCACTTCCTGGCCATATACACCTCTCAAATTCAGGTCCATATTTAGGAGTTCTGATTCCCAAGACATAGCTCTTTCCATTTGATAAAAATATAAAAATAAAAATTTAGTTCAATAAATACTTATTGTCTACCATGCACTAGGCAAAGCCCTGGAGACATAAAAGAGAACAAAGCAAATATAGTCTTCATATTCTCATGGGGCTCATGAATTAATGGGAGGAAACCATAAATTTAGTGCTGTAAATCCTGAAAGGGCACTTGGAGCACAGAGGAAGAGGATCTAATACAGTTTCCAGTTAAGTCTTCCAAAAAGAAGTGATGTCTAGGAGATTGATTTCTGGTATGACAACAGGAAGAGCTCTGCAGACCTGCTCTCCAGTGAAACTGGTAAAAAATTATAAAACAAAACAAACAACCATGTAAAGCCTCTGGAAATTGTCCTAAGGATCAGATAAAATGTGGCACAGGATACTGTTAAATCAATGGAGAAATATCTATTGAAGAAAATCTATTAAAAACTTCATAAGAAAGATTAGAGTTTGTGACATTTGAACTTAGATGCCTCCTCCCTTCCTACTTCTAGCTCAGAGAGACATAAACTGCATGCCTAACTTGTGGCCAAGAACACAAGACATCCCCTCCCTCCAGCTCCCAGTCAGGGACTTTCTTCCTAGGAAGTGTAGGATGCCATCCTGCCCCCAGCTACCTGTTGGTGAGGTTAAGTCTTGGATAAGTGCAATCAAGAGGTTGAGACTCCCATCTTCCATCCAGTCCCCACTAATGGAATGGAAGCTATCCCCTGGGTGCGGCACTGCTGAGAATGCTGAGGCCCTAATCATCCTTGCCCTGGCTTGTGAGGAATGGTTTCACAACATGAGAAGTAAGCTGAGAGGGCCTTCAGGCTGTTTTTCTCTCCTCTACCTTAATGTCAGCTCCTAAAGCAGAAGTGTCACTCAGAGAGAAGAATGCTGTTGTTTCCACCCACAGATCCAGAGCTCTGGTTCCAATATTTTTGCCTGAGAAGAGAAGCAAGCCATAAGACATATATCTTGTAATATTTTACCAGCTGAACTTACTTCATTTGCATCAGAGCATGGAGAAGTTCAAGCCACTGTTGCTCCAAATATAGTGGAAGTTGTGGTGAGGGCATTTGGAAAGTAATTCATGGGTTTGGTAAAGTTAGCAGTTAACTATTGTCTGGTTGAATTATTGGAGAGCACCAGAGAGGGAGTTAGCTGGGAGGAGCCCCCTTGGGGTCAGAACAAATATAAAACACTGATGATGGGAACTGTTCTTTCACTAGGACTCAAATTTGATCCAATTAGTCTACAGATCAATTAATGACCAAGAGTTTTGTTGGAAATAATAGACCAGTCAGCTAGCAATTAGAGGAGCCTAACAGCTGACTATAGTCATAGAAAGACACTATGAAAGCTCTATCAAACCATTGTCATCTTAGGGTGTCTGTGGGCATATCAAAAGATGAGCATCCCTGAGGGGCAACATCAGAAAATAATGCTGGAGGAAGAAAAATAAACTTCACTAAAATAAGCCAGCCAATCACTAAACCAACAGGCAAATAATAACAAACTCTGGAAGTGGAGGACACAATAACCAGAGTGGCAACAACATATTATCTAAAATGTTTAATTTCCAACAAAAAATTACAAGACATGCAATAAACAGGAAGGAATGATCCATACCTACACTGGTTGGGGGAAAGCAGGCAACAGAAACTGTGACAGTGGCCAGATGCAGGATATCATAGATGTAGGCTATTCAAAGTACCCATTATACATATATTCCAATAATTAAAGGAAACCATGACTGAATAAGTAAAGGCAAATATGATCCCAATGTTGTATCAAATAGAAATGTCAATAAAGATATATTAATTATTTTTTACAAAAGAACTACATGGAAATTGTGGAGTTTGAAAGTCAACAACCTACATAAAAATTTCACTAGAGGAACTCAAAAGTAGGTTTGAATTTACAGAAAAAAAGAATTCGTGAACTTGAAGATAGATTGAATGTATGCAATTTGAGGGATAGACAGAAAAAAAGATTAAGGAAAATGATGAGTCAGCCTCAGAGAAATGTGGGACACCATGAAGTGCACCAACACATATGTAAAAGGAGCAGCAAAATGAGAGGAGAGAAAGGCAAATAAAAAATGCTTAAATAAATAATGGCCAAAGACTTTCCAAATTTATTGAAAAACTCCAATGCACACATTGAGGAAGATTAAAAAAAACTCCTAACTAGATAAATACAAAGATATTCACAAGTGGATTCGTCATAGTGAAAATGCTGAAAGTCAAAAACAAGGAGAAAATTTTGAAAGCAGCCAGAGGAAAACGAATCTTCATATTTAAGGGAACTTCAATAAGATTAACAGCTGTCTCCTCAGGAAAAAAAAGAAAAAAGAAAAAAGAAAAAAGAAATGGTGAAGGTAAGAAGACTGTGGGACAACACAATCAAAGTGCTCAAAAGAAAGAAAACCATCTCTTACTGACCAGCTGTTACAGGAAATAGAAAAAAAAAGTAAAACAGTCAATCAGGAATTTTATATCAAACAAATCTATCTTTCAAAATTGAAGGTGAAATGTAGACATTCCCAGATAGACATAACCTGAGCAAAATTGTACCTAACTGACCTTCCTTCCAAGAAATACTAAAGTGATATCTTTAGGCTGGAAAAAAAAAAAAAAGACTTCAGATGGTAATTAAAATTATACCAGAAAACAAAAAGCAATAGTGTAGATAATATGTAATTATAAAAGAGAGTATATTTTATGCATAAGTATAAAATAAAGTTTTCTCCCTTCTCAGCTGGCTTAAAAAACAATTGTATAAAATAATGTGTACCTAATGTATTGTTAGGGCTGTAAAACATAGAAATGAATTATAATCGTAATTTTTTTTTTGCCAATAACAGAACAAAAAAGGTGGGTGGCAATAAAGCAGTATTGGTCTAAGGAAATGACTACAGAGGGTAAAGTAATAAATATTAACAATGCATTACTGGATCTGTTACATTAATAGATGTAACATGTGTAACAATAATGCCACAAAAAGGTAGGGGAAGGAATAGAAGTAACATTTCTATATGTGACTAGAATTAAGTTAGCAAAAATCTGAAATTGATTCTGATAAGTGAAGGTATATATAGTAAGCTTTAGCACAAACACAGCAAAGCTCAAACATAGTGAAAAAAGCAATAAAGAAATATAAATATGTCATGAGAAATCAGACAGTAATAAAAAAGAAAGTAGGAAAGGAGAAATAGAATAAAAGAAGGCATGAGACACATAGGAAACAAAATGAAAAATCGAAGACTTAAACACAATTCTATTCATAATAACATTAATTGTGACTAGATTAACAGTCTAATCAAAGGGCAGAGATTGTCTCACTAGATAAAAAACAACATTGAATTGTATGCTGTCTATAGGATACATACTTTAGTTTCAAAGATTCTGATGCTGTAGATTGAAAGTAAGAGATGGGAAAAATGTATCATGCAAAAAGCAACCACAGGAAAACTTGAGTGGGCATACTAATATTTAGACCAAATAGACTACAAAACAACAAAAAAAGTGCTACTGAAGATGGAGTGAGATTTAAGAAAATAGACTTTAATTTTAGAGCAGTTTTAAATTTACAACAAAATTGAGTAGAAATTACAGAGTTCCTATATATCCTTGATACTAAACACACACACACAGACACACACACACACACACACACACACACACAGGCTCCCCCACTGTCAAAATCCTGACCTAGTGTAGTACATTTATTACAAATGATGGGTCTACACCAACACACCATCATCCAAAGTCCATAGTTTATAATAGGGTTCACTCTTGGTGCTGTACATTCTATGGGTTTTGACAAGTGTATAATGACATGTACCCACCATAATAGTATCATATTATATAAAGCTTCACACATAGAGGATTCTAAAAATCCTCTATGCTCCACCTTTTCATCCCACTCTCCTTCTAACCCTTGGCAACCATTGATCTTTTTACCATCCCCATAGTTTGTCTTTTCCAGAATGTCATATAGGTGGAAGCAAAAAATGTGTAGCCTTTTCATATTGGCTCTTTTCAATTAGTAGTATGCATTTAAGATTCCTCTTTGTCTTTTCATGGGTTGATAGCTCATTTCTTTTTAGTGCTAAATAATATCCCATTGTTTTGATGTACCTAAGTTTATCCATTTGCCCACTGAAAGACATCTTTGTTGCTTCCAAGTTTTGGCAATTATGAATAAAACTGCTATAAAAATATGTGTGCAGGCCAGGTACGGTGACTCCTGCCCATAATCCCATCACTTTGGAGAGCCAAGACGGGTGGATCACCTGAGGCCAGGAGTTCAAGACCAGCCTAGCCAACATGGTGAAACCTTGTCTTTACTAAAAATACAAAAACTAGCCAGGTGTGGTGGTGAGTGCCTGTAGTCCCAGCTACTCGGGAGGCTGAGGCAGGAAAATTGCCTGAACCCAGGAGACGGAGGTTGCAGTGAGCCAAGATCATGCCACTGCATTCCAGCCTGGGCAACAGAGAGAGACTCTGCCCCAAAATAAATAAATAAATTAATAAATAAATTAATAAATAAAAATAAAAATAAATATGTTTGCATGTTTTTGTGTAGACATTAAATTTTCAATTCATTTGGGTAAATACCAAAAAGTATGATTGCTTGTTTGTATAGCAAGAGTATGTTTAGTTTTGTAAGAAACTGTCAAAATGCCTTTCAAAGTGGCTATATCATTTTTCATTCTCACCAGTAATGAATGAGGGATCCTATTGCTCCATATCCTTGCCAGTATCCATCTCGAAAATGTATATTAGCCATCCAACAGAATAACATTTCGCAATAAAAAGGAATGAAATACTGATATATATTAGAACATGGATAAACCTTAAAAATATCATGCTAAGTGAAAGAAACTAGTCACAGGAGACTATCTTTTACATGTCCAGGACAGGGAAAACTATAGAGACAGAAGCTAGGTTAGTGTTTGTTTAGGGATAGGGAGATAAGGTCATAGGAGGCTCATAACTAAGAGTGTGGTGTTTCTTTTTGGCTTGACAAAAAGATACTAAAATTGATTGTGGTAATGGTTGCACATATATGTCAATATACTAAAAGCCATTGAATTATATACTTTAGGTCCATGAATTGTTTGGTATGCAAATTACATCTCAATAAAGCTGTTACTAAAAAGAAGTAATATCTATTCTGAGATAGATGAGTAGGAGTTATCTAGGCTAAGTGTGTCAGGGGTAATTGAGGCAGTGTTTCAGGCAGGAATAAATGTGAGAACCAGGACCCAGACTTGAAAGGGCATGGAGCTTTGAGGAACTGATAGGAATTCACTCAGCACAATGTTATTATTACTATTTATTAAATACCATTCATTCCAGAGCAGTGATTAGGAACAAGAACATTGACCTTAGGCAAGTATTCTATTTAATAGCTTAGTAAACTCGGCCAGGCCTTACTTTCTTTTTCTATACAATAATAGGTTAATGATATAACATCTAGAAAAGGACTCACAGTTCATGGAAGGGAAGAAAGACTCTGTGTAAGTCCAATAATCATTTTGGCAATTACAACGCAAGGATAATAGAACTACCAATTGGGAAAAAAATTTTTAAATAATTATTTCTTAACCAGATGGCAGGAGGCCAGACAAGAGATACCAAAATGCCACTTAAAAAGAAATGGCCTTTCTCTTCAGCAAGCTAAAGTGCTTCATCTCGATATTTGTGAATATGGGTATATATGTGTATGTATGTATATATTATACTGTGCCTTCTGTTCTTCATATTTCTTTTAACAATGCATGGTGAACATGTAGTACATATGGATCTCCTTCATCCCTTTAAATAGCTCCTTTACCTACATTACACTGTGCACAAAAGATTTGAATAGACATTTCTCAAAGTATGAAATACAAATCACCAATAAGCATATAAAAATATGCTCCATACCCAACGAAATTATTAATCAACCGATGCAGCTGTTTTTGCTAATGGTCTTGCAAAAGGCTAGGGTAAGAATATCAAATAACTGCTTTTGGCTACTATTTTGTGTGTTGGCCTTCTCCCTCTTACCCTACCTGGAACTTTCCTTGCAGAGAAAACAAACAAGCTTTTCTGTTAGCCTTTGCTTTTTACAGAGGCTCAGGTAATTATGTGTGGATGGGATCTGGGGCTGATTTTCAAACACACACTCTTCTGTCAGTTTCCTAGTAAAAAGTTTTCTATGAGATTACTCTTGTCATTAGCATCCTGAAGAATCCATTGGCTTTGCATTTCTACATCTTTATTTTGTGATATCTTGATAGCTGTGTCTTACTGTAATTTTGAAGTTCCTCAAAGGCTGTTTATCTTTAGTTTCTTAGTTGATGCTCTTTTCATTCAATTAATGTGAGAATTTATTCAAAATCCCCTGTACTTAAGTAAAAACTAGAAATAATTACAAATACCATGTTTACATTCTGCAATATACACTGTTGTCTTGTATTTAATTTGGAATCATAAATCAGAGTTTTTGGTGCTAGGAAAGGCTTATCATTCACATTCAGATTTATTGTACAGAGAAAACTGTTATTGAGAGAGGCAATCTGCCATGAGGCCTGAGCATCCCTGCATATTCTTATTGGGTATGCCAAGAATGTAAGGCCCTGGTCGCTCTTCATCGAGGCAGACCATTTCTCATAGTTGTATTTGCAACAAGCAACCTTGAGCGATAAGATAACGTCTTTCCCTGAACAAAGAGCAGGCTTGTTTCTACTATGAAAGAATTGAGTACCCCAAACTCAAGGTTTCTTTCCTGTAAGGCAACGCACTGCATTTTCAGGTATCAATCACAGGTCTTATGTCACCTCATGAAACTTGGGAATAATAGGGAACTAATACAAATCAATGTGAAGCTCTGGCTACTGCTTCTGTGACAGTGTTATCTGATTTCCACCCAGTAGTCTAGAGTCCTCTGCCAGCATCCATTAAATGGGAATAGGCTTGTTTGTTAGGTTTTACATAGGGCAAAATCTCAAATCCTGCATAGTTCTTGATAGGTGTTTCCAGTTACTATCCCTAAAGTTATTATGCTCATGCTAGGGCAATGTTTCTCACCAGAAAGATTTTTTTTTGCCCTAAGTATGTGCCACCTACACGATTAATACTGTGTTCTAACTTAATTTTCTTCAAATTGACTCATTTATTTAATTTGGATACTTTTTTTTTTGAAAACCAAACTTTATAATGCCACCCTAAATCTAAACTATGATAATTTGCTTTAAGCAGAAAGTATTCATTATTACATGTTCAAATAAGTACATGGACAGCACAATTTAAAAGACTTGTGTACTATCTAAAATCATTTTCTCCTACCACCAGACTCTTTTACTGTAACCACAAGTTATCTGATTACAGCCAGAGCAGTCATGTCTGGGACAAAGTTTCTAGCTAGCGAATTTTGAGATCTTATATTCTTCCTTATAAAAATGTCTTCATCAAACTTCCTTGTGGAGGAAAAACAAAAGGGATAAAGGAACTCTAATGCTGATCTGCAAAAAGTAGAGTTGTTTTTCTCTAGGTATGTCTGTCCAGGACAGGCAAGCCATCAGCTAAGGAGGGTCTTATGCCTAGCAGAGAAGCCAAAGTCAGACCTATCCTAGACAGGAGTGTGGCTTAAGTGAGCCTTTCCATGTCCTTCCTGAGTGCCACCCCTGTGAGGGCCAAGGGGATGGATTTATCCTGTTTTGTAAAACTGGCAGTGAGCCTGGAACCTTATCTCACTCCAACATGGATTCCAGCCCTACCAGCAACCTTTAGGCTGCCATCACCTTGAAGAATGTTTTGGAGGCATGAAGAGCTCCCATAATAGCATCACAGAGGAAAATGACACATGATGGGCCCAATAGTGGGCCTTTTGTAAAGAAAGAAAGGGCCAGGTGCTGTGGTTCACGCCTGTAATCCCAGCATTTTGGGAGGCTGAGGTGGGTAGATCACCTGAGGTCAGGAGTTTGAGACCAGCCTGGCCAACATGGCAAAACCCCATCTCTACTAAAAATACACACACACACACACACACACACACACACACACACACACAAAATTAGCCAGGCGTGCTGGTGTATGCCTGTAATCTCAGCTACTTGGGAGGTGAGACACAAGAATTGCTTGAACCTGAGAGGTGGAGGTTGCCATGAGCCGAGATCGTGCCACTGCACTCTAGCCTGGGTGACAGAGTAAGACTCCATCTCAAAAAAAGTAATAAAGATAGATAAATAGATAATAGAGAGAGATATATATATAGAGAGATATGTAGATATAGATACATAATAAAGCCTACACAGCACTTTCATATATTTCCAGCCAAGGATGGAATTACTCCCAAATCTGACTTAAATTTTCCTGTAAAATTTATACAAGTCTACTAATATCTGTTGAACTGATGAGGAAGCCCTGACACTAGTCTTCTGGGAGAGATCATTCATCCTAAGGAAATAGGTGTCAGGAAGATAAAATGGTAATCTTCAGATCCAGGGCAGCAATTCTTACTAAAGTGTAATGTATGTTACTCAGATTTATTTTCTGGTCCAACTCCCAGATGGACCTATCATGTCTGAGCCTTATGGGGAGAAAGTTAAAATCCCAAAGTTGCCAAGATACCTAAAAGACATCATGACTCACGTGGTACTGCATAAGTGTCTATCTAAATTCAAGTGATGGGCAATCTCCTCACTTCTGTAAAGGTCAGTCTGGGAACTTAGCTTACTGGGGGTGCCAAAGAAATATGTTGTAATATATTTGAGAATTCTAGCACATACATAGTGATAGGGGCCTGAAGGTGCAGGACCCAGCAGAAGGGGCAGAAAACCCAGTATATATGGTAGTATCAAGGGCAGGGGCATGAGAGGCTGGGCAGGCGTATCAGGAAATAAACATAAAGGTGGCACCCACCTCATGGTTGTTTGGGTTTGTTCTTAGTCACAGATAATAACTACTTTCTTCATCCTTCCAAATCGCTAAAATTAATCTCTTACAGAGCTGGGATGGGAACAATACTCTGTCAAACATAGCTCACAGTCATTACCTTATTTGGCCCTCACAAAATTCTTGTGAGATTATTTTATTTTAAAGATGAGAAAATATGTAAAATTTATTATTCTGGCTAAGTGGTCCGGTGTTACTTTGAAGTTCACATTTCTTCTAAAGTTCTGTCAACAAATATTAAATGTCCCAATACTTTTAGAAATAAACTAGTAAGTGCTGCTTGTTGCTTCTTTTTGTTATAAACTTTTATTATTCTAGCAATAATAATGCGTGTTAATTTTAGGAATATAGAAAATACAAATAAGCAAAAGAAGAAAAATCATTCATAATTCCACCACTGAGAGGTTGTACTTTCTTTCATCCTTCACAAGTTATGTCCATATATGTAATATACAAATGTACTTTTTACCTTTCAAAAATAAGATATTCACACATTACTTAGTAGCCTTTTTCCATTTTATATCCTGCTAAGAACCTCTTTTTTACAAATGAGTAAAGTTCTCTTACCAAAAGACAGAGACTTGTAGATTGGTTCAAAATACAATAACCAATGAGATGCAGATAGATACATGAGATACAGAGATACATCTAAAATCATTAACAGCAACAGGTTAGAAGTAGAAATATGGACAAAGGTATATGAGGAAAATGCTAATAAAAAGCAAGCTATATGGTATTGTTAATATCAGATACAAATTAAGGTAAACTACATTAAATAAGGGTAAGGATGGTTTCGATTAACCTTCCAACGCATCACTACAAGTTTGTTTCTGACTCTCCTTATCTCATCCATTTCATCCACTTCTCTACACATATCTTCATTGCTTAAATGCCTGTTGTGTATATCTTCTTTAAATTCTTGGAGTGATTGAATCAGCTTCTCTCTAAAAGCTCCTTTTGCTTTGGCCTCCTCCTCCAGCTCCTCCACCTCCTCTGGCTTTTCCTCAGGTTTTGGCTCTTCCTCCTGCTTTGGTTCACTCTCATTTTCTGGTTTTCCTTCAATTTTTTGACAGGATTTCATCTTCTATCTATCTACCTCTCTTCCTTCCTTCCTTCTTCTTTTCTTCCTTTTTTTTTCTTATTCCTCTTTGAATACAATGACTTCTGGAAAGCAAAAAGAAGACAGGAAGTTAAAGATTAAACACTTGGTGAGTGGACACGTGCCATGGGCAGAGGTCTTAGCATTTTTTAAAATTCAGAGCTATTATAAAATATCTTCCACCTAAGAAGCCCAGTCAGCAATCACAGCTTCCCTACTTCTCTTACCTCCACTTTCCACCTCCGCACTTCTCTCTTGTCCTTCCCTCTAACCTTTTGCACCGCCGTCCTTTCCGCCTCCCAGCCCTCCCCAATCCTTTTTCCCCCTTAGGGCCTAATACGCGGACCAGCCCAGAAAAGAGAAAGGTGGCTGGCAGGTAGAGGAAGAGGGGAAAGGAGAAAGGGGAGAGAAAAAAAGAAGGGAATGAGGTGGGGTGGAAGGGAGCCAGCAGGAAAAGTGGAGCTTACAACCTTTGTCTCTACCCCAGGAGACTTTATAATGCCCCTCTCACCTACCTGGCACTGACCGGGTCAGTTTCTTCCTCCTCCTTTTCTACCTTTGGGTCTTGGTAAAAACACAGACCTGCAGACAAACGGGAAACGCGAGGGGACGGTGGAGGTGGGGAGAGCCCTTGGTGGGCTGACCAGCACCCGAAACTGACACACATAGCTTTCCTCCTTTAGGGTTTCGGTTATGGAAAGTTTCCCACCTTTTGTTTCTCACAGTTCACCCTCTCTCCACAGTGCAAGTTAGTTCATTTTTCCCATTAGACAAAGAGTGAGAAAGCAGATTATTTCCAAACTATCTTTAAGACTGAGGCGGGGTTCGGGAGGAGAGTGCGGGTCCGGAAAGCAGTCATAGATGGCAGACGATGATTATTTTTAAACTATCACAAGTCTCCTTGATCTTCTCCTAGGATTCCTAGTCCCCTTCCCAAGGGTCATCATTTCCTGTAGACCTCGAGGTGGAGAGTGGAGAGACGGACCTGACTGGCACTCCCACAAGTCTCTGCCCTAAACCGCCCCACACTAGAAATCTCCAGTCAACAAGTACATTCACACTAACCTGCAAAATTGCCGCAAGTTTGACTCCTTCCACTGGCCTGAGGTACGACCGCCTCCACTGCTGAAGGAGGCTGGTATCCAGACGGGAACAAGGACCAGACTAGCAGGACTTCTGCACACGTCGACTCCTGGTCACATGAGATCTACGTCACTAGTGAGCTCGGGTCCCTAATTTCCACTCCCACCAAAAGCGCGGCAGAAGTGGGCCCACCCTCTGCTCCCTCCCCGCCCCCTACTTATACATTTGGCCCCGTCAGTCTTTTCTGTTGTTTCCTATCCCAAAGGGAAAAATGTTATTTCCTTGACTCTGATTACTAGGGAGGAGCTACCTCTTTTTCTACAGCTACTGAACGTTTTTACTTTTTCTTTCGAGAATTGTCTCTTCCAGTCTTCCACTCCCAGGATAACTCCTTCATCAGTCGTCCCTCCCCTAGCCTCCATTTCATCTGCAGTCTGGTCCTTAGCTGTTGAGGGGCAGAGTGCCCTTGGCAGCAGTTGTGAAACAAAAAAAGACCTTGGAACAAGAGTGAGATTTTTGAATGCAATTTTTACTGTTTATTCTCCGCACTTTTATGTTCTTTTTTTTTTTTAAGGTAACTTTACTCTCTCTCTCTCTCTTTTTTTGAGACAGGATCTCACTCTGTTGCGCAGACTGGAGTGCAGTGGTACAGTGGCACGATCACAGCTCACTGCAACCTCAAACTCCTGGACACAAGTGATCCTCTCACCTAAGACTCCCAAGTAGTTGGGACTACAGGTGTGTGCCACCATGCCCAGTTAGTCTTTTAATATTTTTGTAGAGATAGGATCTCTCTATGTTGCCCAGGCTGGTCTCGAACTCCTGGGCTTAAGTGATCCTTCCGCTTCTACCTCCCAAAGTGCTGGGATTACAGAACTGAGCCACTGTGCTGAGCAACTTTTATCTTTTTATACTCAGAAAAGACAAAGACAAAATTACTTTAATTACATGAGTTAATACATGTACAGTGCCCAGAATAGTGCCCAGCATATAGCAACTGCTTTTAAAGTGAAAGCAGTTGTTATATTAGAAGTTTTTTTCAGGAAAATGATTCAATTTTTTCTTAAAAAATACTAATGTTTTGTTCTAGAGTCCTCATGGTGGTGTTACCAGGAAGCTGTGCTGCCTGAAGAATCATCAGTTATCAATTGTCAGGTACACATTGTGAGCCTAAGCTTCCTCATCTGAAAGAAAGAAGTAATAGCATATACTCACAGAATTGAGATCTATTGAGAATAAAATAAGAGTTAATTTTTTATCTATACAATTAGAAAAGACAAATATTGATTATATTTGGAGTTGGTGAGGATATGGAAAACAAATATTCACATATACTGTGAGAATATTAAATAGTACAACATTTTTAGAAGTCATTTTTGCAATATCAAACTTTAAAATATACGCACTTTTAGACACATCAGTTATTCTTGCAGAGATTTATCATACATTAATACTCCTGTGCCAAATATGGTCATTGTCATGGTTGTGGTAATAGTGTTTTTTAAAGGGTCAAAAACTTAAATGTTTCTAAAAGGAAACCGGTTTAAGAAAAATCTGATCATTCATACAGAGCCACATTATACAGTGATGAAAAAATGATGTGGAGTTAACATTTACTCACATGAAAAAAATGTTCACTGTATATATATATTGTTAAACAAAAAAGGCAAATTGAAAGTTAATATTTGTGGTCTTACCTTTTTGTAACAGCGTACATATTTATGTTTTGTATTTAAAATATAAGTATATAATTAAATGACACCATAACATGATACGTGAAGTCCACAAATTCATTCCTATAAAATTCCAGGTTATATTACTGAAAGATGGGTGGAATAACTGATGTGAGCCTATTTGGTTTGCTGGCTGCACAGCCCAAATTCATCAAGGACTCAGCTGTGATTTGTTGCCACAAACAATTGTTCACTGAGCACTTGGACTCGAATATCATCCATCCATTTTACTATCTCCCCACCCGCTAACACCAATCATATTATATCCAAACTCAAGTTGTTGCAGGGTCTTACTGTATTTTTATGTCATTAGAAATGCAGATGAATATATTCTGAAATATTATAGGATACACTTGAGAATGTGTATTTTATATAAAGAGAAATTTTATTTTCTAAGTATTGCACTTCTATATTTAAAATGTAAATTAAATTACTAATAAGTTAGCAATATATTAATTACTAATATTCAGAAAAATTATTGAGACAAAACTGAAAAATAAAGAAGAAATAAAATATCTGACAAATATTAGACAGCCATGTATCTATTGAAATGAAAGGTTTTATAATATATTGGTATGTAAAGAAAAAGCAGGTTGCAAACAGTAACCTGCAGAGGATTCCACTTTTTAAGACAATATTTTTACATGTAGGTACATATAGGTATACATGCACAGAAAATATGGAATAACATACATCAGAATACTAGAATTAGGTATGATTGGGTGGTTGGTGGGCTTATGGATGATTTATATATTCTTTTATTACTTCATTGTAGACTCTTCTACATTTTTCTCAGGGGGCGTGTGTAACTTCTACAATAAGGAAATGTCTGCAAATAGTATAGTCTTATTTTATGGCACATATTTCATATATATACTTCTCTGTGGCTGAACAGGGTCTGAATTAAGGGCCTCCACTACCTGTTTGAGGCTTGAGATCCTTGCCATGGTTGAATCTCTCACATTTGCTTCCTTTGCTCTGCTGACCTCCTGGAAGGACTACATGTTCGTAACTAGTATGCATTAGAAATAAGGCTGTCTTCCCCTTCCTCTGACTATCCTTCCCTCCAATCAAGTTTGAGATGGTCAAGGTGTAGTACTAGATTATTAACATGGGGAAGGAGGCATCTCTCTCTTAAATTTGACCTGATGAAAATATTTTCTAGGAAAATATTTTTGCTAGAAAAAGTAATACTTATGTAACAATATAATATTTTAAACAGATTGTAATATAGTATTCTTAGTTGCCAATTAAATTATTTAAAAGATATGTTTGAATAGAAACAGAAAATTTGTTGATCAGGCTCTGCTTGACATGCAGCACGTATCTGTAGTTCCCTTACTTTCTTCTAGTAAAAATGTTTTATTTTTTGCTAGTAAAGAAAATATTATTTAAAAGCAGTTTATAAAATGATGTACATAAAATTATCTTATACTTAAAATACATATAGAAGGAACAAAACCCCCCAAGAATGTACACTCAATTTTATTTATTTGATGGCTCTCAAATATACATTTCATCCACTTATTGATTCCACAAATATTAATTAGGCGATTACTAGGTACTGTCAATCTAAACCCTTATGTCTTTTCTGGAGATTTCCTCTCAATTATTACTGAATGTGTTAGTGCAGTGGAGTTGCATCTTAAGCCAAGGATAGATTCTAAAGTCAGCATAAAAGGTAAAATCCTACCTAGTCAAACTTACCTACTACATAGCATATTAATGTAAGTTATAATGTTAGTGGGGAAAAATCAAAATATTTAAACTTAAAATTAAACTCCCATTTAATTTTATGGGAATATAGATTTCTAAAAACTTTCATGTGTGTTTTCCAATTTTTCCACTGTTTACTTGAATTACATACATAGAACAATGAAATACATAGTTTTAAGATAACCCAGACGTCATTCACTCCTCACTGTATATACGGGCATTCAATTTTATGTAAATAGTATATATAAAACACACACACACACATATATATATATATAGACAGATAGATAAAATTTTAAAATTGAAATATATATATATATATATATATCCCAGAATAAGGAAGAAGAGAGAGAGGAGGGGAGACCAGTTTTCACTGCTCTGCTTGTGAGTGGGATGGAGATTATATGTGTGTGTGTGTATAGATAAATATATTACATATTATATATAGTATACTATATATATTAGTCATATTATATATCATAATACTATATAGATATAATATAGAGAGTTAAATAGATACATAGATATAAAATTTATTTACTAGAGACATGCATGAATGCATAATTCATGAGGGAGAAATGTGGCAATAGATTCCTTCAATATTTTTATCCCATAAACATTTTAAAAAATAAATAGGTATTATACAGTAAAGAATATCTCCTAACTTGTTTACAATATAATAATGAATTTATTTTTCTCTTTTAACAAAGCTGAGATTTCTACTGGAGAAACTTAAAAAGTAAAGGGCCACCTTGTGACCAGAAACAGCACTGCAGTTTGTGCATCACCAAGCAGGAAGTCTAGGGCAGAGAAATAGTGTTAATCTTGATTAATAGTGCAACTAATTTTGGACCCATTGAGACTGACATACTCTTGGAATATCCAGGAAGAGAGTTCCACTGGAGAAATGGATAAAAGTCTGTAAAGCTAGAAAGGGGTATGGGCTAGAATGTAAAATTGAATGTCATCATCTCTAGGACTGTAGTGACAACTACAGAAATGGATGCGATCAGCCAAAGAGAACATGGAGACTGACGAGAAATGGGACTTTCAACATTTAGGCAGGAATATGGCTCAGTTGCTAAGAGTCCAGGCATTAAAACCAAATCCAAACTCTGTTCTTTTCCAGCAGTTAAAAAATGTTATAAACTCCCTATTAGAAACTAATGAGAGCTATGAATTCCCCTCAGCACATGCGTACACCTTGAACAAATGTATATACTCATCCTTGAACAAATGAGTATACTCACCCACGTACATATATGGGCACACGATCTTTTTTGAGACAGGGTATCACTCTGTCACCCAGGCTGGAGTGCATTGGCACAATAATGGCTCACTGCAGCCTCTACCTCCCAGGCTCAAGTGATCCTCCCACCTCAGCCTTCCAAGTAGCTGGGACTACAGGTGTGGACCACCATGCCCGGCTAATTTTTCTTCTGTTTTTGGAGATATTGGGTCTTTCCATGTTTCCCAGGCTGGTCTTGGACTCCTGGGCTTAAGGGATCCTCCTGCCTCAGCCTCCCAAAGTGCTGGGATTACAGGTATGATCCGCCACATCCGGTGGGCACACATTTTTTAATGCAAGTTTAGGAAGTCTATAGGTTTACTCTGTTAAGATTTTATGGCCTAACTTAATCAATACAAAATGCAAAACAGGAGGGTCAAATAGAAAACAAATAGTAAGATGAGAGACAAACATAAATATACCAATAATTAGAATTAATGTAAATGAATTGAACACTCCAAATAGGATTGGGTAAAATTATCAGTTACATGCTGTTTATAAGAGGCACACTTTAGATGTAAGAACAGAGAATGGCTGAAAGTCGAAATAATACATGGATGCATATAGTAACCAAAGGAAAGCTGGTGTAGCTATGAAAAAAATCAACAATGTAGACTTTAAGACGAGAAACATTTCTAGAGAAAAAGAGATGTATTTGATAGTAATAAAATATATAAACTAATAGAAAGATATGAATATTCTGAACCAGTATGTTTCTACTAGCATTACTTCAAAAATACAAAACAAAAGGTATTAGAAATAAACAGAGAAATAGAGAAATGTAAAACCATTGTGGGACATGTAAACATACCTCCTTAAACAACTGACAGAATCAGAAAAATTATCGGTTGAAGTATTGAAGATTTAAGCAATAAGACTAACAAATTTGACCTCATTTATGTTATATAGAACATAACCTACAAATGTAGAATATAAATATTTTTCATGAACAAATGTAGTATTTACTAAAATTGACCTTATACTAGGCCATTAACCAAGCCTCAACACATTTCAAAGTATTGAAACAATTCAGAATATGTTCTCTGATGACAGATAAATAAAGCTAAGAATTAATAACAATAGATAACAAACAAATCTCGACATGTTTGGAAATCAAACAATACACTTCTTAATGATTTGTGAATAAAAGAAGAAATGACAATCAAATGTGTCATTCTCTTTAAATGAATAAAATGAGAATGCAACACATGAAAATGTGTGGGAATATAGATATATCTGTGCTTAGTAAAAAATTCTATGCCCTCAAATGCATACATTAGAAAAAGAGAAAGGCTGAAAAATACCACTGATCTAAGTTTGCCTGTAAATAAGTTTTGGAGAGTACAGAGCCAATGTCCAAAGACTAGGAGAGGTGTTCTAACTTTTTTGCTAGTTGGTTCATTTTTGGTTTTGTTTTTTAAGTTCCTGGCATTCAGGGAAATATATGTCAAAACACTGGGTGAAGACAAGCTAAAGGAACAGAGACGTCAGTCATGGTAAACAATAAGGAATACAGTATTTGCAAAAGTAGTTTAGAAAAGTCACTAAATAAACAACTACAGCTTTCAACAAACATACACACACACACACACACACACACACACACACACACAAAACCTTGGAGGAAGAAAGATAATATAACTTCCAATATTAAAACATTATATTATTCAAATGTTCACTTTTCAGCAAAAAATACAATGCATATAAAAAATAGAAAAGCATACCTCACTCAAAAAAAGAAAATAAATTGATAGAAATGTCCCAGACATCAGCCTTACCACAAAAATACTTTAAAGCAATTGTTTTAAATATGTTCAAAAGCTAAATCTGATCAAAAATTAAGGAAAATCGGGAAAACAATCTGTGAACAAAATTAGAAAGATAAATTATAAAAATAAACCAAGAAAAATTCTACAGATGAAAAGTACAATAAATAAAAAATTTACTACAACAGAAAGATATGAATCTTTCTTGAAGTTCAATAAACTCAGAGTAGGAGAAACTAAAAGAGATCTATACCATGATATACTGTGTTCAAACTGTTGAAAGACAGACAAAAAGAGAATCTCAAAGACAACAAGAAAAGTGTCTTGTCATGTACAAGTCATCTTCAATGAAATTATCAGCCAATTTCTCATCAGAAACTATGGAGACAAGAGGACAGTGCAGTGACACATTTAAAGTATTGAAAGAAAGAAAAATAGCTGTCAATCAAAAATTTTATATCCAATAAAACTATCCTCCAAAAATGAGGGAGAAATTTAGCCATTCCACAATAAACAAAAACTGGGCAAGTTTGTTACTAAGACATCTTACCTGTAAGAAATCCTAAAGGGTGTCCATCAGGTTGAAATAAAGTCAAGGGAGACAATAACTCAAGGCTAAGTGCAGAAATGAATATCTCTGGTAGAGATAACTACATGAGCACACATAAAAGCAAATATTATTGTATTCTTGGTTTGTAAGTTCACGTTTTATTGCCTGCTTAATGTAGAAAACAAATGCATAAAAATAATTGTGAATCTATGTTATCAGACGCACATGTATAAAGATGTAATTTGTCTCAACAACAACATAAATAAGATGGAAAGAGCTGTATAGAAGCGGAGATTTTGTTTGCTATTGAAACTAAGTTGGTGTCAATTAAACTAGTTTGTTATAAATTTAGAACACTAAATGTAATATCCAGAATAATCATGAAGAAAATATCTTAAAAATATGTACAAAAGAAAATGAATAAAAATATCAAAACAGTTCACTACAAAAATATTAAGTAAACAGGAAGGAAGTAGTGGAGGAAATGAGAGCCCAAAAATTTATAAGACATACAGCAATGAAATGGTAAGCCTTTCCTTATAAGTAATTACTTGAAATGTAAATGAGAAACTTCCCATCCAAAAGGCAGAGATCGGCAGAATGTGTAAAAGCCATGATCCAACTATAAGCTGTTAACAAGAAAGTCACTTTAGATTTAAAGATACAAACATATTGAAAGTGAAAAGATGATAAAAGATACTCCATGCAAATAATAATCAAAAGAGAGCTCTAGTGTCTATACAATTGTCAAGCAAAATAGACTTTAAGTTAAAAAGTGTTACAAGAGACAAGGAAGGATATTATATATTGATAAAAAGTTCAATTTATCAATAAGATATCATAATTGTAAACATGTAGGCAGTAAACAACAGAGCCTCAGAATATGTGAAAAAAAATACTAGAATTGAAGGAAAAATAATAGTTGGGGACTTCAGTGCCCCACTTGTAATAACGGATAGACCTTTTAGCCAGAGGTCTAATAATAATAGAGGACTTGAACAACACTACAAATCAACTGGACGTAGAAGACATATATAGAACTCACCACATAATAACAATAGAATACACATTCTTCTCAAGTGCATGTGGAAAATTCTCTAAGAGAGACCATAATTTAGGCCAGAGAACAAGTCTTAATAAATTCAAGAAGACTAAATTTTATAAAGTATCTTCTCTAATGATAATGAAATGCTTTAATATCCAGAATATATAAAGAACTCCTACAACTCAACAAGAAGACAAACGTATCTTTCATAATTAAAATTCTAAAAGGAATTGAATCTCCAAAGAAGACATACTTATAGCCAATAGGCATATCAAAAGGTATTCAACATCATTAGTCACTAGAAAATTATAAATCAAAAGTACAATGGGATAACATTTTACACCCACTAAGATAGCTATACTCAAAAAATAAAAAATAGCTGTGTACACTGGTGCAACCTATTGTCCCAGCTACTTGGGAAGCCAAGGTGGCAGACTTACTTGAGCCCAGGAGTGTGAGATCAGCCTGGGAAGCATAGCAGAAATCTGTCTCAAAAAATAATGATAAAGGAAAATAACAAGTGTTAGTGAGGATGTGAAAATTGAAACTTTTGCTGGTGGGAAGGTAAAATGGTAAAGTTGCTGTGGAAAAGTTTAGTTATTACTCAAAAATTTGAGGAAAATTACCATGTGGCCCAGCAATTTCATTCCTATGTATATATGCCAAAAAAAACTGAAAACAAGAATTCAAGCAGATACTTGTAAATTAATATTCATTGAAGCATTATTTACAATAGTCAGAAGGTGAAAACAATCCAAATGGAATATTATTCATCCATTTAAATAAATGAGGTTCTGAAACCTGGTACAACATCAATGGACCTTCAAAACATTATGAAGGGAGACATGAAAGAACAGCATTGTATGCTTTCACTTATATGAAATATCTAGAATATGCAAATTAATGGAGACAGATCATGAATTGGAAGTTATCTGGGACAAGGAAGCTATGGAGACTTATTGCTTCTAGATACAGAGTTTCTGTTTGTGTTGATGAAAAAGCTTGGAAATAATAATGATGGTTACAGTGCATTGTTAGCGTAATTAATGCCATTGATTCCTACACTTTAAAATGGCTTAAATATGGGGTCAACAGATTTAAAAATCTGTTATTTCTATGTCACTTCTTTCAGTATTGAACCTGGTGATTTGAAGCCTTGTTTGTAGTACTTTTTGGCAGTTATCTCACTGTTAGTTGTTTTCCTTTGTTTATTTATTTGCAAAAATCAGAGTAAGCAGTGGCTTACTTAAAATAAAAACAGGGTAAGGTTGTGTTTTCATTTTATATGAGGAAACAAAAATAAACTGTATTTGTATACAGTATCAATGAGTGAACCAAATATAAAAATAAGAAAAAAAATCCATTTGAAATGGTGTCATAGCCAGGCTCAGTGGCATGTGCCTGTAATCACAGCCACTCAGGAGGCTGAGGCAGGAGGATCACTTGAGCTCAGGAGTTCATGGCTGTAGCACACTATGATTGCACCTGTGAATAGCCATGGCACTCTAGTTTGGGAAAGATAGTGAGACCTCATCTTTAAATATTATTTGTATTTGAATTGTATGTTGCTGTTGAGTTGTAGAAGTTCTTTATGTATACCAGATACTTGAATATATAAATTTATAAATAAAATAAATACATAAATATACCTACCTTATCAGATATGTGATTTGTAAATGTTTTCTTCCATCCTGTAGTTTAGCTTTTCACTTTCTTGATGGTTTCCTGTGATGCACTAAAGTTTTAAATTCTGATAAAGTTCAATTTATCTATTTTTTGTTTTGTTTATCATGCTTTTGGTATCATTTCTAAGAATTCATTACCAAATACAAGGTCATGAAGATTTCTTAATATGTTTTCGCTGGAAAATTTTATTGTTTCAACTCACTGTATTGGTGTCTGAGCATTAGACAAAGCAGGCACCTCTCCTAGTCTTCACAGACTGATTTCACGTAGGAGAGGACCTCCACCCATCTCCCCAGCCAGAGATTTTGGAGACTTCTAACAACTCTTTCCCTCCCCATGGGGAAACAGACAACTGTAGTTTTTAATCCTCTCACTCTGTGCTGAGCTGTGGGATTGGGAGAGGATCAATGGTGTCTCTCAGTCCAAGCTGCCATTTTCATTGTCCTTTGGGCATCTGGAGCTCTAGGCCTAGCAATACAATGCTATTTCTTTGGTCAGCTTCAGAGAAATTGGGGTGCTGGTCACCTCTTTCCCTCCCTAGGGGAAAGCCGAAAGTTGGAATTTTTCATCTGCTAGTTTTGTGCTTAGCAGGGGCGAGAATAATGGAATCACCAGCCCTAACCACCACCTCTGCTCTTCTTTGGGTGGCTAGACTATGCTGAAGCAATCAGAGCTCCAAAACTGGCAAGACAGGAGCCAGTCCTCTGTGGAACCCCTTGGAAAAGTAGGGGTACTGGCCATTTGAACCAATCCTTTCTATCCCCTGGATGTAGCTGGAAGTTAGAGGGTTTCTTTCTGACTATATGGCACTGAGCTGGGGGCAGGGTATCTAAGACAGGGTGTCCCAAATCTCCCTATCAACTTATTTGCATTCTCTCAGAATGCAGGAGCATTTCAAGTAGCTTCTGATTTATCACAAAGGAACTTTGCGAATTTTTGCTGAAACAGCATATTTATTAGCAAGGAAGGAGAGCTTTCTATAATGCCATCTGGCTGACATCACTCCCTTTATTTTATCTATCTTTGTTCTAATTTCTATTATTTCTTTCCTTCTGATAGCTGGATATGTAGTTTCCCCTTTTTTTCTAGTTAATTCAGGTATAATGTCAGGTTGCTGACTTGGAATCTTTATGCTTTTTAAATATAAATGTTTAAAGCTATAATTTTCCTTCTGAGCATTGCCTTTGCTGCATCCTATATGTTTTGATAAGTTGTGTTTCAGTTTTAAGCCATCTCAGAGTATTTTCTACTCTTACAATTTTTTCTTTGAGCCATTGGATTTTAAAAAGTGTGTTGTTTAATTTCCACATATGTGGAATTTCCAGTTTTCTGTCTGTGATTGACTTCATATTTCATTCCATTTTGGTTGGAGAAAATGCCTTGTATGATTTTATTGTGTTTAAATTTATTGAATTTTGTTTTGTGGCCTCAATATAGTCTATATGCTAGATAAGACTATATTGAAAGCCGCAAAACAAAATACATGCAGTTTCACCTGCTCCTAAAAAGAATGCATATTCTTCTGTTATTAGGTGGGATGTTTTATACATGCATGTCAGGACTAGTTGGTTTATAGTGTTGTTCACGTCCTCTCTTTCCTTATTGAATATCTATCTAGTTGTTCTATCTGTTTTTGAGAATAGAGTACTGATCTAACCCTATTTGAAGCAAGAAAAAAAGTATAAAAAGTATAAAAAAGAGAATAAGACACTGAAATTTCCAACTGTTATTGTATAACTATCTATTTCTCCTTTCAGTTTGTCAGTTTTCGCTTCATGTAATTTGGGGCTCTGTTATTAGGTGCATATATACTTAAAATTATAATATCCTCTTGTTGGATTGACACTTTATCAATGTATAATGTTCTTCTTTATTTCTATAACAATTTTTATTTAAAGTCCATTTTGCCTGGTATTAGCATAACCACTTCAGCTCTCTTTTGGTTGTTATTTACATGGAATATCTTTTCTCATTCTTTCACTCTCAGACAATTTGGTCTTTGAATCTAAAAAGAGTCGGCCTTAGACAGTGTAGAGTTGCATCATGCTTTTTCAAAATCTGTTCTGCCTATCTGCCTTCTAATTGGAGAGTTTAGTTCTAATAACTATGTTTTCTAGTTTCTGTATTAGATAGCTGTGACATCTGGGCCTTGTTGACCCTGAAGGGACTGCTCCTCCCAAGGTTAGCTAATTCCTAGACATAGCAAACAACTCAGCTGTGAGTACCCCTTTCATTTGCAGACCAACCAATCCAGAGCCCATACCATCAAATATTTCCTTTATCAGGCTTTCATATTCTGGACCACTATTCCCCAGCTCTAATCACTAGCGTCAGGTAGCAGATATCTAGAAACAGACTTTTATCCCTGAGCCATTGAAATAGTTCAAATTAGCCAATTCCAAACCTGCTTATCTTACCACACTTGTTTCTTCTCACAAAAACACAATAAAGCCTCTTGCTCTCATTTTTTCTACACTTGCTTTGCCCATGACTGACCCTGGTGTTTCCTCATGTGGCCCTGTGTGTCATGCTGTACTTTCTGTTTCTAGGAATCTGTGATTATAAAAGCTTATTTCTTCATTACAGTCATTTTTGTGCCGGTATATCTTACCATACTTGATTAAAACAAATCCTGGGTACTTTTAAAACACTAATTAAAAAAGAAAAGAAAAGAAAAGAAAAATAACACTAATTCATTTACACTTAAAGTAATTATTGATAGGGAAGAATTTACTTCTGCCTTTTTGCTATTTGTTTTCTATGTATCTGTACCTTTTTTGTTCCTCAGTTCCCCATTACTGCACTTTTCTGTGGTTAATTGAATTTTTTTCTTGTGTACTCATTTGATTCTGTTATTTCCTTTTTGTATATTTTTAAGTTTTTTTCTTCAGTGCTTTCCCTGGGGAACACAGTTAACATCCTAACTTTGTAACACATTTTTCTTTTATATAACAATACTAATTTATTTTCAATACAAGAACTCTATTTTTTATAGCTCCATCCCCCCTTTATGTTGTTATTGTTACAAGTAAATATATTTTTACCTAGTGTGCATATTAACATAGTTTTATAATTTTTTAAAGCGTCTTTTAAGTTATATGGGAAAAAAAGAGGAGTTACAGCCATATATGCGATATTACTTGCTTTTATATTTTCCTGTGTAGCTATCCTTACTGTTGTTCTTTATTTTCTCATATGACTTTGACTTACATATCTTGCATTCCCTTTATTTCAGCTTGGAAGTCTTGTAAGACTTGACAGAGGTCAGTAAATACAGATGCAATTGAATCTACCTTCTATAGTATAAATGCACATTAAGTTATTCAACCAATTCCCCATTAATTAACATGAAATTATTTCTATGTTTTGCCACTGAAAGCAATGCTGCCTGCAATGAACATGCTTGCATACATACTTTTATTTTTATAGATTAGATGCCTGAAAATAAGATTGCTTGGTCAAAAAGAATGTGTTTTTTTACATTTCCTAGATTCCCTTGCACATATGTTGCAACTATAGAATGTAAGACACTTCTAAGGCTTATAAACAACCCCAGGTGATCTTTCTGCTATCCTTTTGGTAACCTTGGAAACCATGCACACCATCTGGAATACTAGACTACAGGACAAATGCAGTCTAGATTCCCAAAAAAATCAATGGAGCAAAGCTATGCACGAGAGCCAATAACTCTCATTGAAAATATGAAATGAAAGAATAATCAAGTGGTTTTAAAATATGGATTTTGCATTTAAAAAAAGTAACTAAGCATAGTCTAGTCCATTCTAAGCATTTTAACTAAAGGTTATCATAGTGAATCAACTGTCCTATTGCCTTTATTCAACAATATTCCTGGAGATGCTTCAATATAAGAATGGCATTCTCTTTTTTTTAATTGTATTTTATTTCTTTTTTTAAAAATTTTACTTTAGGTGTATACTATATCCAGCATTTCTCCCCATGTTATCCCTCCCCACCCCCCACACCCTCCCCACCCCCTGTTGTCACTCTCCTATCCCCCCAACCGCCCCCAGTGTGTGATGCTCCTGTGCCTGAGTCCATGAGTTGTCGTTGTTCAACACCCACCTATGAGTGAGAACATGCGGTGTTTGGTTTTCTGTTCTTGTGTCAGTTTGCTGAGAATGATGGTTTCCAGATTCATCCAAATCCCTACAAAGGACATGAACTCATCGTTTTTTGTGGCTGTGTAGTTTTCCATGGTGTATATGTACCACATTTTCTGTGTCCAGTCTATCATTGATGGGCATTTGAGTTGGTTCCAGGTCTTTGCTATTGTATACAGGGCTGCAATGAACAAACATGTGCATGTGTCTTTATAGTAGAACGGTTTATAGTACTTTGGGTATATACCCAGTATGGGATTGTTGGGTCAAGTGGAATTTCTATTTCTAGATCCTTGAGGAAGCGCCACACCGTCTTTCACAATGGTTGAACTAATTTACGCTCCCGCCAACAGTGTAAAAGTGTTCCTATTTCTCCACATCCTCTCCAGCATCTGTTGTCTCCAGATTTTTTAATGATCGCCAAGTATGGCATTCTCTTTAACTATTGTGTAGTTTTTCTTTGTATAGATGAACCACAGTTTGTTTTACTATTTTCCTATTGATATCTTATATCAGTATGTGAATAGAAGCGCAAAAGTGGATGCCATTATTTACTCTCTATATCTGCTATAAAATTATCATTATCATAAGTAAACATTTGTTTGCCTATTTGATAGCAATATCTTGTCATTTTTATTGTTTCTTTTTAAAATTGTCTTATTGCCTCCTAGTAAAGCTAAATAATGTTTATTCTCCAAATTGATTTATTTGGGTACTCTATTTATATGGGTGCCCTATTTATGTCCTTTCCAGAATGTTTAGGGTATAATACCACCATTTTACTTTTTAGGAGCCCTTAATTATGAATTATTAACCAGTATGGTCTTTGGTTATAAAAAAAAAACTCTCTCTGTACAGCCCAGATGAAGCAAGATCTATGATGTTCATCAGGAAGTAGTGGAGACCATGATTTCATGGGAAGCCCAAAATGGAGATTCCAGGGAAAAATGCACAGAGATTCTGTCGCAGTGTGTTTGCAGGAGTATGTGTGTATAGAGAGAGATGTGTGTCAGAATTTCGCATTTATTTTTATAAGAGATGTGTCACTATGTTGCCCAGGCTGAAATGCAGTGGCTATTCACAGGAGTGATCATTGCACACTACAGCCTCAAACCGCTGGGTTCCAATGATCCTTCTGCCTCAGCCTCCTCAGTAGCTGGAACTACAGGTATGCACCAGCTTGGGTACAATTTTGCATTTTAGAAGCACTCTAGATGATTATAATGTAAGAAGATGACTTTTTGAGAGTGGCCAGCTATTTAGCATTAGAATAATTTTATAGATTGAATTTGGGGAATAATTCCTTTCTTACTGGGCTCCTTTAAAAAATATAAGTTATATTGTGTGGGATCTGTACTAATACAAAAAAATATATGTTACAGTTTCTAGAGGAGTTATTGCAAATTTGATGTAATCAGAAGTAAAACTGGGCACTGTAATTCTAATTAAGTAAACATTTATCAAATGCCCAGTGTATGTTAATGATAAGACTAACCAATAGAAATGTAATGAAAAAATATGATGTAGTCTTTGAGATGCAAAATGTAAAACATCCTGTTTAGAAATAGTGCTTGAATTTCTATATATTTACACATATATGCTTTGTAAGACTAATATATATACTAATTTATATTAAGGCTATATATTTATATATACTTCTATAAAATAGATAATATAGACTTTTATATATTATATATATTTATATATTATTTATATATTTATATATTATATATATTATTTTATATATTCTATACACTAATATATATAAAGACTATATATGCTTATATATTAGTCATACAAAGCATATATATTAAGCTTAATATATATGTATTAGTATATTATATTAGTCTTACAAAGCATATATATTTATATATGTACATGCACATATACACTTATGTGTGTGTAAACACACACACACATACACATCTTAGTCTCATGAAGCATTTTTGCATGTTTCCAGGGGAGAAAAAATGAAGAGCAGGGATTTGTTTTTAGATTTGTTTCCTGTATCACATTGTGCAATTTACACGTCTTCCAAGACTATTCTGAACACAGTCAGTCAGTCCTGCCAGGAGCCTTCAGGAAGAGATCATCTCACAAGAGGAAAAACCTCATTCCTTAGACTTAGAGCAGCAACTCTGACTACAGCATGATGCCTTTGACTCAAATTTATACCCCAGTCCAAATCCCAAATGGACTCATCACATCTGACTTCTATGGAGAGTCTTGTGACTGAAAACAGAAAGGGCTGTTTTGCTAAGTGCTCTGAAAGACATTGTGGCCCAAGCAACCCTAGAGAAGAGAAGTTCCACTTGTGTTAAGTGTCACTATAAAGCAGAGAGAAGCTTTAGAAGAGTGAGAAGTCAACCCACTGAGAACTCCAGGGGACTCAGTGGGGTTTTGGCCCTCAAGGACTGCAGTGCATCAGCAGGAGTGGGGCCAGCAGAGAGCACAGGGTCCGGCAGAAGAGGCAGCAGTGTTGGGCAGGTGTGGCAGGACCCAGGGGAGGAGACAGGGCTCAATAGCAGAGGACTGATAGGGAAGCCCCCACCTCTGCTACTGGACTTGTTCCTGAGTACAAGTTGAATCATGCCAAGTCCTCCCTCAAGTGATTGGTGCTTCTATAGTGGCTTGGGGTTCTGTATGCAGAGAGGGAACAAGATCCCACTGAGCACAGCTGTTACTGCCTCATTTCCTCCCCACAGCAGCCCTGTGAGGCAAGTATTTTCCCCATGAAAAGACTGAGTCTTAAACATGTGTATCTGTAATAATTGCCAGTTTATTCCTCTGGCTAAGAGATCCAGAGGTAATGTGAGGTTTACATTTCATTTTTATGCTTCTGTTATTGAGAGTTTATTAAGTGTTTCATTGCCTCCCAAAGGTGATTGATAAGTTATTTTACTGTGTCTACTTTAGGGTTTTTTTGTGACACAAGTAGTATACACACATAAACATATATTAATTTTTTGGCAAGTGAGAAGATGCAGATAGGCAAAAAGAAAAAAGAGATCACAAAGAGATTCACTGTTAACCTTTGGTGTATAATAAAATCAGACACTTTCCTTTGTATTATGTCACATAGAAATGTACAAATAAAGTGTATATATATATATACACACACTATATGTATACACTGTTTTGCAACTCGTTATTTTTACTTTGCAATATACAATGAACATTTTCCCATGCAAATGAATGAGACCTCTTATTAAATGAATAAGATTGGGTAAAAAGATGAGATGTTGACAGGAGTCATATGTAAATCTCAGCAACATCGAAGAATTGGAGTAAAATGATAGCAAATATTTAACAAGCAAATACAGACAAACAGAAGGCAGTGGCAACATTAACAACAGAAAATAATGACTTGTCAGGGAAATGAATTACATGGGATAAGGGCGGTCCCGAGAATGCCTATGGTTAGAATGCAGAGCCCTAAATTTCTTTCTCAGACCCCTTATCTCTTCCAAACACCTTTCCATCTCATCTCCCTCCCTTGTCGTTTCTTCATCCTTAAAATGCCTATAATCTATGTCCTCTTTAAATTCTTCGAGAGATTGAAGCAGCCTCTGTCTAAAATTCCCTTCCGTTTGCTGGCGTTCAAATTCTCCATAGGGGCGTTCTTCCTCCCTCTTTGGCACGCTGCATTTTGGCTTTCCTTCATTTTCTTTGCAGGGCTTTTGCATGATGTTGTTGTTGTTTCCTGCTTAACTCCAGGGAAAAATGGAGAGAAGAATTGCTTCGTTACTTTTGAATCAGGGCTGTCATTTTCTCTCTGAGGCAAGATACTTGCCTAATTTCCCATCCCTGCCCCACAGGTCCAGACCTCAGAAGTCTGCCGCAGCTCCCTCCACCCTCTCATCTCCCTCTTTTCTCCCCTCCCACCTCAGGAACCCACCATTTCCCCAGAAGACAAGGCGAACGGCCTCTCCAATGGGCGGGAGAGGGGAGGCAGAAACTAAGATGGACTGTGAGGCCGCAAATTTCGCCTAGCTTTTGCCCTTCCCGACTCCCACCCTCAGAGATCTCAGTCTAAGTGCCCCTTTCACACTGACCTGTGCGGGATCGTTTCCTGCTCTTTTTCTTTCCCCCAAACGTCTGTGAACGCAGACTCTGGGACCCGCAAACAAAAAGGAAGGGGCGGGGAGGAAGGCGCTATCTGTGGATCAACGAGCCCCAGAGACAAGAGAGATGTTATTTTGAACCTGGGATTCTCATCATCACCGTCATCGCCCCCAGATTAGATTTCTACCTCCTGGTCCCTCCTTCCTGTCTCTATCCTTTCCTTCGGATTTCTGTTCCCACTCCCCACTCCTGACCCTCAGGCCTGGGCCTTGCAAGGCCCGCATCTCCCTCCTTCTCCCCATCCGGAGACCTACCCCACCACCACAGGCTGGCATTGGCATTGAGGGAGGCGAACTATTTTCAAATGATCTCTAAATTTCTTTTGTCTCCATCCCGGGATTTCAGCCTTTCTCCACCCACCAACCCACACCCCAGGACTAAAATTTTCTCTAACAAAATTGGAGAAAGACCGGGAGAAGGATAAAAAGAAAGCATGCCAAGGTGAGAGAAGCCGATTGTTTCGGAGCTATCACTAAATCTCTGGGTGTCTCTCAAAAGATTTCCACCCCTGGGTCCCCCCTGCAAAAGATACAATCTCCGACGATTTTTCAGGGGTTTGGCAAAAGCAAGCCTGGACCTATTTCAGTCATTAGATCCACCCACTACTGACCCAGGGTTCCTTCAGTCCAACCTGCTGGGATTTAAGGAATTTACCTCTTCCTTCCCTTGGCAACAAGCACGCACGCTCGTTTGCAGGGCAGTAAAGAGCTGGTACCCAGAGGAGAAAGAAGCCCGGGAATATAAGGACTTCGGTTCACGTCAGCTCGTGATCACGTGAGGATTATGTCATCCCCCATCTCTGGTCCCCACTTTCCCCTCCCACCAGCAGTGCTGCAGAAGTGGACCGGCTTACCGACTCCCACCCCCCACCACACCAGGCCCTGTCACTCATTTTTGTCTTTGCTAATTCCAGAGGTCAAAAGTGGCCCCTTCTCCCTGTGGTCAGAATTTGCTTTTCTCAGATTACCAGGGAGAGACTGCATTTTCCCAAAGTTATATTAACCATTTTTTGTGTGTGTGGTTGTGCTGAAAGGATTACTTATCCTTTTCTAAGATATAAGAAAAGAAAAGTGGCAGTCTTTCCTCCACCCAATCTCCCCTCAGCCACTAATAACCATCATTTCCCTTGCAGTCCAATCCTTGAAAACAGATTAGAGGGAATGGCGTGAATTAGGAAAGGAGGTAATGATTTGGATTGTGTCTCTTACTTTTGTTTTGATAATTTCTTATTCTTCTCCAATTTTTTCATACACTTATATACTTTTAATAATCAGAAATATGATAAAGATATGTACCTTTGGAAAAAGATTCAAGATAGGAGGATAAAAAGGCCAGCCACCTGTTTCTGCTGGTGAAGTCATAATGTAAATATAGACCCTCTAAGCAGAAACATTTTTTGAAGTTTAAAATGTACAGGGCAGTTGGAACCTACCCTTTTGAGGGGCTCCTGGGCATGTGAGGTCCTTCCACTAGGTGAGTCACTGAGACCATGAATCCACAGCACCCTGCCCTTAGATTTTCAGATCTCAACAGTAACTCACAATTTTTACAAATTTGTGCTCAGTATCATGCCCTCTTTCTCCCAGTTTATACCATGCCCGTTACCCTTTTTCTTCAGTACTGTACCTCAAATATCCCAACTTTTTTCAACACCTTCATTCAGAATAGAATAGTTTTTCATTTTTCTCAGACATCTTCATCCTATTTATGTTTTCCATGACCTTATTTAGCCATACTGATGTATTGAAAGTTACTGGTAGTACTAACAAAAATTAGCCACATTTAGTCACCCAACACACTAAACTTTTTGTTGCTAAGTAAAGATTTGGGTACTTGTCTAAGTAGATTTGCTCTTAATTTGTTAACTTGAAATATATGCAATAGAAAGGGGGATGTGTAAACTTCTTATAAGTTGTTTTTAGGGAGATTGCAGCTCATTATGAATGTAAAGTTACCACTAATCTGTTTGATGTAAATGGCTCCAGAAAAAAGGTAAGTGGGCAGAAAAAAAAGTCTTAAAAAGAGTACAGTGTTATTGTCACAGTTATTAAACAATGATTAGTTGTGATAGAGGCAAAAAATTCGTTGGTGGAGAGAAAAATTCCTGAATCCTCTGTGAACAGCTTTTCATGCAGATGGTTAGACTCAGAGTCACAAAATGGGTAGAAGGATCCAGGCGTTGAAGACTTTGCATATTAGTAATAAGAATGGCATTGGACAGATCCTAGTTTGAATTAATAGTACTTACTTACTTTTTGTATAAACTTGGATGTAAAACTTGGATACTGAAACTTCTCTGCACTTCGTCTATAAAATGTGCCCAATAGTTTCAAGTATCTCACAGAGTTTTCAGGACTAAATTACATATGTAATATGTATAAAACATTTAATATATGACTGACAAGTACCAAGGGCAGGCTTAAAGCCTAAATATGTGGGGGCAGGTCTGGCACCAGGGATGGGGGGTGAGGCTGAAGCCCTGCAGCCCAGGGGGTCAATTTGATAGTGGGGCAGGCCTAGTTGTTGAGTTTTTAGAGCAGGCCTGGAACCTGGGGCTGTGGGATCCAGACTAGTGCTAAAGCAGACTTGGAGGCTCAGTCTGCAGGTACTGACCTAGAGTCTGGGGCCATGGGGGCCTGTCCAGTGCTGGGTATTACTGGGATAGGCCTAGTGTTGGGATCCAAGAAAAAGTCTGGTGTCCACTTTCCTCTCTTTCCCCAAGTGAATGGTAGCTCCAAGCTGTGCAGCCTGGGGTTCAGGAAGGGGTGATGTGGGTAATGTAAAACTATCCTTACTAACCTTTTCAATGTATTTTTTCTTATTCCTATTCTATACCCAGGTGCTATAATTTGTCAACTGTTTTCTTTAGCTTTTGTGAAAGTATTTTTGTGCCCAGATAGTGTTCAAATTGATGTTTCTGTGGGAGGTTGAGTGCAGGAAAGTCCTGTTCTACCATTTTGCTGACATCTAGCTCCTCACATCTCAATTATTAAAAAGGCAGGAGAAAAGGGTAAAAAGGAACAATAAAAAGATGGAACATCTGCAAGCAAATAGCAAAATACTAGTTTTAAATCTAACTATATTACTCATTACATCAAATATTAATCTCCTAAGCATGCCACCTAAGAGAGTGTAGTGGTTGATTTTGGGTGTCAGCTTGATTAGATTAAGGGTTACTCAGATAGCTGATAAAGCATTATTTATTCTCCATGCTTCAGTGGGCACTGAGCCAGTCTCTCTCCTGCTCAAAGGGAAACCTAGGTGATTTTGCTTTTTATTAAAATGATTGGGCCTCCTCAGGTGTGTCTGTGAGGGTATTTCCAGAGGAGATTTACATGTGAGTTGGTGGATTGAGTGGGGGAAGATCTGCTTTCAAGGTGAGTGGGCACCATCCAATCGGCTAAAGGAGCAAATGGAGCGAAAAGGTGGAGGAAAGGTGAATTTTCACCATTTCTCTACTGGAGCCAGGACAATCTTCTTCTCCTGCCCTTGGACACCATAACTCCAGGTTCTGTGGCCTTTCAACTCCAGGAACCACACCAGCAGCCACCCCCTGCCACCCTTACCACATACCTCACCTGGGGCTCTCAGCCCTTTGGCCTCAAACTGATAATTACACCATTGGATTCCTTGGTTCTGAGGTCTTCGGAATTGGATTGAGCCACACTATCAGCTTTACTCATTCTCCAGCTTGCAAACAGTCTATTGTAGGACTTCTCCACCTCCACAATGAAGTGAACCAATTCCCCTAATACACCCCTTTTCATATATGTCTTTATCAGTTCTGTCTTTCTGAGGAACACTAACTAAAACAGAGAGATTGACAGATTGAGTAAAAATGCCAAACCATTTCTTTGCTTTTTATAAGAAACATGTTTTCTTTTTTTTTTTTAAACTTTTATTTTAGGTCCATCAGTACACATGCAGGTTTTTTATATAGGTAAATTGCATGTCACAGGAGTTTGGTGTATAGGTTGTTTTGTCACCCAGGTTAATAAGCATAGTACCCGATAGGTAGTTTTTCAATTCTCACCCTCTTCCCACTCTCCACCCTCAAGTAGGCCCTAGTGTCTGTTGATCCTTTCTTTGTATTCATACGTATTCAATGTTTAACTTGTACTTATAAGCAAGAATGTGTGGTATTTGGTTTTCTGGAGAAACATACTTAAAGACATATATTGGCTAATAGTAAAAGAATGAAAAATGAAATAGTATGGAAACATGAATCATAAGAAAGATGGAATGGTTAGATTAATATGAGCACAGTAGATTTCAGAGCAAGAAATGTCCATGGACAGATGAATGAATAAATGAAGTGTGGTATATACATACAATGGGATATTAGAAGACTTAAAAAGAAAGTAAATTCTGATACATACTACAACATGGACAAATCTTGAAGACATTATGTTCAGTGAAATAAACCAGACAGAAAAGGATTGATATTTTATGTTTCCACTTATATGAGGTACCTAGAGTAGTCAAATTCATAGAAACAGAAAGTAGAAAAGTGGTTGCCAGAAGCTGGGGGAAGCAAAAAATGGGGGGTTATCATTTAATGGGTACAGAGTTTCAGCTTGGGAAGATGAAAAAATTCTGGAAATGGATAGTAGTGATGGTTGCACAACAATGTGAATGTACTTAATCAATTGAACCATATGCTTAAAAATGGTTAAAATTGTAAATTTTAAGTTATGTATGTTTTACCATAATAAAAGCATATTTTATAAAAATGAATGGGAAACTTTGGATTAAAAGAGAATTAAGAGACATATCAAGCAAGGGTAAAGTGTGTTGAATCCTCACTGAAACAAATGCAACAAAAGAAGCCATGATAATTTATGGGACAAATGAAAATTTGAACACTGAATAAATATTTGATATTAAGGAGTTATTTTTAGGTGTAATAATGATATTATGGCTAAATTTTAAAAGATCTCATATTTTAGATATACATACTGATACATCAACAGATGAAAATATATGCTGTCTGGAATTTGCTTTGAAATAATATGATAGAGAAGGAGTGGATGGGAATAAAAGCAGGTTGACCATAAATTGAAAATTGTTATAGCATAAAGGTGGATACACTCAGGTTTTGTTTTATTTTTCTAAACTACTTTTGAATATATTTCAGATATAACTCACAAAGAACTAGTATCCAGAAAAAAAAAGTTCTGATGGGAGTGTAAATGATGCAATCACTTTGGAAAGCATTTTGGCATTATCTATTAAAGGTGAAGATACGGATATTTATAACCCCGTAATCCACCTTCTAATAAATACCCATCAGAGATGTATATGAATGTTAATGGAAATATTATTTGTAGATAACCAAAAATTGGAAAATAATATCCATAAAGATGAGAATGAATAAACATGTTACATTCATGCAGTGATACAGTAAATGGCCATGAGAATGAAATAGATCTATACATAAAAACATGGATGGACTTAACTGACATAATTTGAGCAGTATAAAGACCAAATAAATAAAACAATATGATTAAATTTACATAAATTAAACTGCAAGCAAAAGTAAATGGTTGGAAGGGCATTCATAGGTGGTAAAACTCTAAAGAACAACAAGGAAATAATTACTGTAAAAGTTAGGATAATGGTTACCTCTGGGAAGAAGGTAGTACTTCGTAATCAGTAAAAAAATCACCTGAGGGGTTACAGGTGCTTGCAAAGTTCTATTTCTTGACCTGAGTTTGGTTGTATGTTACCTGGATATTTATTTTATAATTATTTGTTTATGATTAATGCACTTTTTAATAGATGTGTTATAGTTCACAATTTAACAGTAAAGGAAAGACATGATGTCAAGGTAACTGGTTAATACATTAGAATAATATAAATTTTCCTGATCCTTAAAAGGGATCCGAATGAATTAAACATTTAGACATAAAAAAATAAGCTAAGAATAAATAATAAAAGAAAGGTTAACTTACTGATAAGGTAAGAAAATGTATTGAAAAATTAGAATATATGAATATGAAAATACAAGTTTTATGTGGGTGTGGATGAATAGGAAGTTCTCTATACTGTTATTGGGGGTAGAAAATGGTGTTATAATTCTGAAGGCAAATCTAGCACATCTAAGGATTTACCTAAGGAACTAATAGGGAGGATCCTAAAAAACAATGGTATAAGGTGGCAAAGATATATTCAGTACCTGATCTTTGCACGAGCTTTGTTGGTGAAAAGCAAGCTTATTTTAGAAAAGGAAAAAGAAAAACTAAAAACAATCAAAATGTTCGTCTATAGCCAATAAAATGAAGTTATCCATATAATAGATTATGTAGCCATTTAAAAAGATCACATATATTTAACATGTCTAATGTAAAATATTGCCAAGATACATTGTTCATGATAAAAAGAATATAAAAGAATATGAAAATAATACCAAATACATAAAAATATATACCACACTGTCAAACATGTTTATCCCTAAACATGTTTGGTAATGGAATTAGACAAATGATAGGTCCTTACACCTGTGGAACTCAATGAAAGGCGGCCACAATAATTGATTGTATGTCCACTGATCTGTGTCAATTTTGAGTGGATGGGTAGATGGGAAGGATGCCCATGAGGACATGATATTTGCCCTCTAGAGACCTCTGAGAACCTCAGCTTTGGTGGTTTTCTGCTATGTGCCAAGCATAGGCTAGGTGCATAAGCCAGTGAACTATCCCATGTAACCCCTCATCAGCCTATAAAGCAAAGATTCTTTTCTATATTTAACACGTGAGAGATCTGATGCTTGTCTATAGTTACACAACAGATCGTCTGCCTGTGTTGTCTCCTCCATGTCCATTTGGCTCAGTTATTAGCCAGTTTCTGTGGGATTTGTACCTGGGATTCAGCTCCTGGTGCTTATCAACTATGTAAGAATATAGATGCTGAGTGAGTCAGTACTCACGGGTAACTCAAAGTGTGCAGGATACTGGCACAATTTGAAATACAATGTTTAAAATTATTAAAATATGTATATTTAAAACAAATATTTTAAAGGTGGCCACTGAAGTCATTTGGAGAATTAGGTGAAGGGGACAAAGGGGCTCTCTTGTCTATGGTTTTCACAGCTAGATATCTGAATTAGCCAAGGTTCTCCAGAGAAATAGAACCAATAGGGTGAGAGTGTGTGTGTGTGGGGGGGTGTGCATGTGTGCACGCATGTAGGCTCATGGAATAGATTCATGCAATTATGGAGACTGGCAAGCCCAAATCTGCAGGGTAGGCATGTAGGCTGCAGACCCAAGGAGAGCTGATGTTGCAGTGCCAGTCTGAAGGCTGTTCACCAGTAGAATCCCCTCTGCTCAGGGGAGATCAGTCTTTATTTCTATTAAGGCTCTCAACTGATTGGATGAGGTCCACTCACATTATAGACAGCAATCTGCTTTCCTCAAAGTCCACCAATGTAAATGTTAATCTCATCCAGAAAACACCCTCACGGAAACATCCAGAATAATGTTTCAGCCAATAGTAGGGCTTACCACTTTAAAGGAACAAATAGGAAAAGATAACTTATTTTGTTAGCTTAACTTTAAATTCAAATTAATCATGAAAACTTTTTTCCTCTCTAACCAGAGTGAACTTTCATATTACCTGGACTCACTTGAATAGGACTTACAAAGTGTGTGCTCTGAACACCAAAAATGTACTTAATTAAAAACCAGAAACATTAAATATCTAGAAAAAGCCACAAATATTGTAAATAACCCATAGGTCAAATAAATAAATAAATACATTACAGACAAAATAGAAATATTTCTAACTCAACGATAACATATCAAATTTTGGAGATGCTGTTAAAATGGTGTTTAGGAATAAATCTGTAGTTTTAAATACTTATAGTAGAAAAGAAGAGAGGTCTAAAATCGATTAAATTTTTATGTGCAAAAGCTAGAGAATAAAAGGATATTGAACCCAAAGTAAATAGAATAAAACAAATAACTAAATGTAGAAATATATCATTATTTATGGATATTATTGAGGAGACTCAGTATTGTTAAGATGTCAGTTCTTGTTTCCCAAGTGATCTTCAGATTCAATGCAATCACAATGGAAATCCAAGCAGGAGGGCCAGACGTGGTTGCTCATGCCTGTAATCCCAGCACTTTGGGAGGCTGAGGTGAGCAGATCAGGAGTTCGAGACCAGCCTGGCCAATACGGTGAAACCTCATCATACAAATTCTATGGAAACTATTCCAAAACTAGAAGGGGAACTACTTCCAAATTCATTCTACAAAGCCAGTATTACCTTGATACCAAAACCAGACAAAAGACAAATCAAAAAAAGAAAACTACAAGTCAATATCTCTGATGAATATTGATACAAAAAAACCTTAACAAAATACTAGTAAACCAAATTGAACAATACATTAAAAAGATCATTCATCATGTCCAAGTGGGATTTATTCCAGGGATGCAAAGATGGTTCAACATACACAAATCAATCATTATGATACATCATATTAACAGAATGAAGCGCAAAAACCTTGTGATCATTTCAATTGATGCTGAAAAAGCATGTGATAAAATTCAACATCCCTTCATGATAAAAGTCCTACAAAAAACTGGATATAGAAGGCACATACCTCAACATAATAAAAGCCCTATAGCTAGTATCATACTGAATGGTGAAAAACTGAAAGCCTTTCTTGTAAGAACTGGAACAAGACAAGGATGCCATGTCCATTTTCACCACTGTTATTCAACATAGTACTGGAAGTCCTAGACAGAGCAATCAGACAAGAGAAACAAATAAAGGGCATCCAAATTGCAAAGGAAGAAGTCAAATTATCCTTGTTTGCAGATGATATAATCTTATATTTGGAAAAACCTGAAGACTCCACAAGAAAACTATTAGAGCTGATAAACAAACTCAGTAAAGTTGCAGGATTAAAAATCAACACACAAAGATTAGTTGCATTTCTGTATGCCAACAGAGAAGAATTTTTAAAAAATACAAAAAAAGTAATCCCATTTACAAGAGCTACACATAAAATAAAATGCCTAGGAATAAACTTAACCAAGGGAGTAAAACATCTCTATAATGAAAACTATAAAACATTGATGAAAGGAATTGAAAAGGACACCAAAAATTTTAAAATACTCTATGTTAATGGACTGGAAAAAATCAATATTGTTAAAATGTCCATACTACCCAAAGAAATCTACAGATTCAATGCAATCCCTACCAAAATACCAATGACATTCTTCACATAAATAGAAAAAAAAATCCTAAAATTTATATGGAACCACAAAAGACCCCGAATAGCCAAGCCTATCATAAGCAAAAAGAACAAAGCATGAGGAATCACATTACCTGGCCTCAAACTTTACTACAGAGCTATACTAGCCAAAACAGCATGGTACTGGCATAAAAAGAGACACATAGATCAATGGAATAGAAGAGAGAACCCAGAAACAAATCCACACACCCACAGTGAACTCATTTTTGACAAAGGTGCCAAGAGCTTACACTGGGGCAAAGATGGTCTGTTCAATAAATGGTGCTGGGAAAACTGGATATCCATCTGTAGAAGAATGAAAAGTGACTCTATCTCTCACTATATACAAAAATCAAATCAAAATCGATTAGAAACTTTAATCTAAGACCTCAAGCTATGAAACTTTGATGTGAAAACCTCTGAAAAACCCTCTAGGACATTGGTCTGCGCAAAGATTTCTTGAGTAATAACCCACAAGCACAGACGACCAAAGGAAAAATGGACAGATAGGATCACATCAAATTAAAAAGCTTCTGCACAGCAAAGGAAACAATCAACAAAGTGAAGAGACAACCCACTGAATGGGAGAAAATATGTGCAAACTACCCATCTGACAAAGTATTAATAACCAGATTATATAAGGAGCTCAAAGAACTCTATAGGAAAAAATCTAATAATCTGATTTAAAAATGGGCAAAAGATTTAAATAGACATTTCCCAGAAGAAGACATATAAATGGCAAACGCGTATATTGAAAGGTGCTCAACATCATCGATCATTAGAGAAATGCAAATCAAAACTACAATGAGATATAATCTCACCCCAGTTGAAATGGTTTTCATCCACAAGACAGGCAATACCAAATGCTAGCAAGAATGTGGAGAAAGGGAAACCCTCATCCACCGTTAAAAGGAATGTAAATTAGTACAACCACTATGGAGAACAATTTGGAGGTTCCTCAAAAACTAAAAATTGAGCGCCTGTACAATGCAACAGTTCCACTGTTGGGTATATACCCAAAAGAAAGGAAATCAGTATATTGAAGAGATATCTGTACTCCCATGTTTGTTGCAGCACTGATCACAATAGTCAAGATTTGGAAATAACCTAAGTGTTAATCAACAGATGAGTGGATAAATAAAATGTACTTATATACAATGGAGTATTATTCAGCCATAAAAAGAATAAGATCCTTTCATTTGCAACAACATGGATGGAACTGGAGGTCATTATGTTAAGTGAAATAAGCCAACACAGAAAGTTAAATATTGCATGCTCTCACTCTTTTGTTGGAGCTAAAAATTAAAACAATTGAACTCATGGAGAAAGAGAGTAAATTGATGATTACTAGAGGCTGGAAAGGGTATTCAGGGCTGAGGGGTGAGAAAGGGGGATAAAGGGTACAGAAAAATAGACTGAAACTATAGTAAAAATTATTTGATTGTTCATTTAAAAATAATTAAAAGAATATAATTGTGGTGTTTGAAACAGAAAGGATAAATGATTGAGGTGATGTGATTTTCCTATCACCCTATTTTTCCCTGATGTGATTATTTCATTTTGCATGCCTTCATCAAATTAGCTCATGTAACTCATAAATATATACACCTACTATGTACCCACAAAATTGAAAAATAAAAAATAAAGAAGTAATTGTGTTGAAAAATGTGTAAGTTAGTGAAATAGCATAAGGTGAACATTCTTGTTATCATCGCCCAGATAAAAAGATGAAATCTTTCCAGCCACTTCAGAAGCCCTTCCATGTACTTCTTCCCTTTTCCTCAAAAGTAACTACTATTTTGACGTTTATAGTAGTCACTTTCTTTGGCTTCTTAGTGGTTTTATCTCCAAAGTGTGCATTGCATTGCTGGACACTATAGTGTAGAGTTTAGTCTTGCTCATTTTAAATTTTGCATGGTTATTTAAAGTATTAATCTACAGATTTTATGTGCATCTCTTGCTTTCCTTACAAATTATGTGTGAAATAACCTGGGCTATTTGATTTGTACAGTTTCCCACAAGACTGGATTTTGCACTCTACTAATGGTGTAGTCCAACCTGATCTTCTTTCCTTTATTTTGTAAAAATTGGCAACCATTTCAGGGGTTTTATTAGACTTGGATATGGTCACTTTGGATTAATAAGCTGTATAGTTTTCTTTTACGAAGGAAGAAATGCTCTTTTTTGGTTCCGATCAACCATTGATGTTTAATGTGATCAAAGGAAAACCTGTAATTGTAATGTGCTTAAGAAAATGTGGTGTGGTGGCCTCCAGCAACCAGCTAATGAGTTCCCCTTTCACACTTCCTGCAATTCAGTTTCTATAAATACCAAAGATTTAATTTTAAAACTATATCTGTATACACATATACATATTTATACATACACACATGGATACATAGGTACATACACAGATTTTTAACTAAGACACACACACTCATAGAGATATCAAGGGACAGGGCTTTAAATATTGACTACAACAAAGAGTTTGCCTTTGTTCAGATGACACAATTTGGTAAGTACAGGTCTATGGGCGCTAACTTTACTTTTCAGTCCTTCATTGCTAATTCACAGTCATCTTTGACTGAGGTACTGGACTCTTAATATAAATTAACCCTACCTGTCATATTAATTTTTCTGGTCACTCTGTCTTGAAATCTCTGAGCCTTGTTTGATTTTTATCCCTTCCCTAAGCAGCAAGTCCCGGTCTTTCTTCACTGTGACAGCTGAATCTGTCCTTTAGGCCCTTATCATCTTATATATGAACTATTAGAGTGGCCCATTCTCTGGTATTCCTCCATTCTCGCTCCCTCTCCTTCAGAGAGATTTAAGTAAGATGTCCAAGATTACATAACTGGTTAGTGCTGAGCCTGGGAATTAATCCAGTTTTAGAATGAGGACTGTCTTAATGCATCCCTATGTTTTCTCCCATCTTCATTCAACCTCCTTCCCTTTGTTCACTGATGAGTCAATAATTATTTTGGAGGCTCCCGAGATGCCTAGAACTGCCCTGTGTACTTTGGATCTCAGAGGAAGGGTCTACACTGTTGAGAATTCTACTATCTCTGGGTGGGCTGAATACCCTTCACATGAGGCCATATGGAGAAAGAGCTAAAGGGAGGGGTTGACTGTCAGGCCAAGAGGTTCTAGGGGAAGGCAATACCAGATTGGTCCCAAATAGAAAAAGCCTCAAGGAGGAAAAGTACTTTGACCTGAGTCTCAGAGGATGGGCAGGATGTAGAATTAGGTGGGAAGAAGGAAGGAGACCTGTCTGGAGGGACCTGGGCCCAGCATATCTCCCATTAGTTGCCTTATCCTTTTTCGTGCTGCTTGTGGATAGAAGTCCACTTTCTCCTTCTTTTGAAGTGTCTATGGATGATGTCTATTGTCTGAAAGTGGTTCACTGCAAGCAATTTGTGACATGAGTCAGAAAATCTGTGTTCTACACTCTCGTAAGGCCTTTCTCACTTATTTCCAAGTCATAAAATCTGAATTTTTCAATCTTAGACACATGCACTAAAAATATACATTTACCTTAAGCTCACAAATCCATTCCTAGATATCCATAATCAATGATACTTATAAAATTTAAGTACAACAAAATTATAGTGAATATGGTTGATCAGAGTTGCTTTATACTATACTAATATTCTTAGATAAAAATAGAGAAAACCTTATGTTTTACACTATGTTGAGTTTTGTGTGGATGTATTCCAGATGATCAACTTTGCCAAAGTTTGGTTGCTGACTGTAACTTTATTGCATTACTCATTTTAGCCAAGAGCACTAATTGTCCCTAGTGACAATTTATTCCATCCTCCTTTAGGTAATAGAACTTTGTTCCCAAAATTTTAGAAGACCTCTTGCTTTCGTTTGTTTGTTTCTGTTTGAGAGAGGATATCCCTCTGTCACCTAGGCTGGAGTGCAGTGGTATGCTCATGGCTCACTGCAGCCTGGACCTCATAGGCTCAGGCGATTCTCCCACCTCAGTCGCCCTAATAGCTGGGTCTACAGGCGTGTGCCACCATGCTTGGCTAATTTTTTGAAACACAATGTCCCGCTATGGTGCCTAGGCTAGTCTCAAACTCCTGGCCTCAGCTTCCCAAAATGCTGGGATTACAGGCTTGAGCCACCTTGCCTAGAAAAACTCTTCATCACTCAACTAGAAACTAACATTCCCCAGCATCCTTCGAAACCAAGTATGTCTACTTGTCCAAATTCTTTGCAATAGAATGTAAGTAGATGTGGATTGTATAACTTCTGTATCATTTCTTCAAAAGAGAATTGTTTGTTTTCTACTTCCTCCTTCCTCTCTCCTGTATTAAAACTCAGAAGAAATACAAGATCAACACTCTAGGAAATGGTAGAGCAACAAAATAGAAGGCCCCTGACCTCATATAGCAGACAAATCCGCTTGCCCCAAACTTCCTTTCTCTCTCTGGTCTATTTTGTGTGAAAAAACTACATTTTTGTCTGAGAGAAGAAATTATCTCATGGTGAACCATTGTATCTTTGGGGCCTCTATATTATAGTAGCTTATCCTGTATTGTAAGTACACTTGTGAAAGAAGTGATAGAAATTGATCATCACTTTTTTCTGATGGAAAAATGAGGTTAAAATGAATTCATGATGTATGTTCTGCAGATTTTTCCTAGTTTGTATTTATTTATATTTTTGCTTCTGGTGGTTTCATATGTAGAAATTGTTTTAATATCCTTTTACATAAGTATATTCAGAAATAAGGAATAATTATATTTTATCTATTACATTCCATGTTTGCACATATATATGCATATATATTAGAATCCCATTAAGCATGCTGTTTTTAATCTAATTTGCTATTATTTAAAGTATAAATAATGAATAGTTTTCTTTATCATTAAATACCCATTTGTTTTATGGAACTCAATGATATGAATATGAAATAACTTCTTTAAGCCAAATAATCAATATTGGCATATTTTGTTTTTTTTCCCATTGTTTTACTGTTATATTTGTTTACTACCATGAATATCTTCATGCATAAACCTTTTCACACATTTAGATAATTTTTGTAGAACAGAATGTAAATAGTGAAATAACTATATCAAATAGTACAACTATTCCTAAAAATTCTAATAATTACTGTTAAATTGCCCTCTATAAAAAATGTACCAAATTACATTCCCACCTCTAGTGTGAAAATTGTTCTAGATTTAACAATTTACTATGACAAGAAGGATATGTTTGTTTTGCATTTAGTGAATAAAGTATAAATACATATGTAAATGTGCCCAAATTATAAGTTTATAGCAGCTGGGCACAGTGGTTCACGCCTGTAATCCCAGCACTTTGGGAAGCTGAGGTGGGCAGATCACCTGAGGTCAGGCGTTTGAGACCAGCCTAGCCAACATGGTGAAACCCCATCTCTACGAAAAAAGTACAAAAAATTAGCTGGGTGTGGTGGCACACACCTGCAGTCCCAGCTACTTGGGAGGCTAAGGGAGGAGAATTGCTTGAACTGGGAGGCAGAGGCTGCAGTGAGCCGAGATCCCACCACTGCAGTCTAGCCTGGACAATGGACAGTATGAGACTCTGTCTCAAAATAAACAAACAAAATAAAATATAAGAAGTTTATAGCTCAATGAAGTTTCACAAAGTAAAACCATTGAACCAGCAATTAAAACAAAACAATAAAGAGCAACTGAACATTACCAACACTGTAAAATCCTCATTCCAGTGATTACTAAAGAGTGCTACTACCAAGAATTCGAAAGTCACAGATTAGTTTTGCCTATGTTTAAACTCATATAAATGAAGTTATACATTAAATGCTTTTTTTCTCTCTGACTTCTTGATAGTATGTTTATGAGGCCCAACCATATTATTGTACTTGCAATTTGTACATTTTCATTGTTGAATAAGATTCCATTGCGTAAATATATAATTTATTTATACATTTTGCTGACAAAAAATATTTGGATATTTGATAATTGTTGGCAATTTTTAAAGTGCTATTACAGATATATATGTAAATGCTTATGTTTCACAGGTCCATATAATACAGACAAGCACAGACACAGACACATTTTTTTTATTGCATTTTAGGTTTGGGGGTACATGTGAAGAACATGCAGGATTGTTGCATAGGTACACATGTGGCAGTGTGATTTGCTGCCTTCCTCCCCATCACCTATATCTGGCATTTCTCCGCATGCTATCTCTCCCCAACTCCCCACCCCCCACTGACCCTCCCCTATTTCCCCCCAACAGTCTCCAGTATGGAGTGCTCCCCTTCCTGTGTCCATGTGTTTTCATTGTTCAACACCTGCCTATGAGTGAGAACATGCAGTGTTTGATCTTCTGCTCTTGTGTCAGTTTGCTGAGAATGATGGTTTCCAGGTTAATCCATGTCCCTACAAAGGACACAAACTCATCGTTTTTGATGGCTGCACAATATTCCATGGTGTATATGTGCCACATTTTCCCTGTCCAGTCTATCATCGATGGGCATTTGGGTTGGTTCCAGGTCTTTGCTATTGTAAACAGTGCTGCAATGAACATTCGTGTGCACGTGTCCTTATAGTAGAACGATTTATAATCCTTTGGATGTATACCCAGTAATGGGATTGCTGGGTCAAATGGAATTTCTATTTCTAGGTCCTTGAGGAATCGCCACACTGTCTTCCACAATGGTTGAACTAATTTACACTCTCACCAACAGTGTAAAAGTGTTCCTATTTCTCCACATCCTCTCCAGCATCTGTTGTCTCTAGATTTTTTAATGATCGCCATTCTAATTGGCGTGAGATGGTATCTCAATGTAGTTTTGATTTGCATTTCTCTGATGACCAGTGATGATGAGCATTTTTTCATATGTTTGTTGGCCTCATGTATGTCTTCTTTTGTAAAGTATCTGTTCATATCCTCTGCCCACTTTTGAATGGGCTTGTTTGTTTTTTTCTTGTAAATCTGTTTTAGCTCTTTGTAAATTCTGGATATCAGCCCTTTGTCAGATGGGTAAACTGCAAAAATTTTTTCCCATTCTGTTGGTTGCCGATTCACTCTAATGACTGTTTCTTTTGCCGTGCAGAAGCTGTGGAGTTTGATTAGGTCTCATTTGTCTATTTTGGCTTTTGTTGCCAATGCTTTTGGTGTTTTGGTCATGAAGTCCTTGCCTATGCCTATGTCCTGAATAGTTTTGCCTAGATTTTCTTCTAGGGTTTTTATGGTGTTAGGTCTTATGTTTGAGTCTTTAATCCATCTGGAGTTAATTTTAGTGTAAGGTGTCAGGAAGGGGTCCAGTTTCTGCTTTCTACACATGGCTAGCCAGTTTTCCCAACACCATTTATTAAACAGTCACATCTTAATTTTTGAGATAATATACTCATATAACTGTATTCAATTTTGATATCTAGTAGTGGACATTTTGGAGCTTTCTTAATCTAAAAGTCTGCCTTGGCTATATTTGGCTCTTTGTATTTTTGTATGCATATTTGGAATTTGATCATCAACAAAAAGTGATATGTTGAAATTTTCATATGGATTGCCCTGAATTTATAGATGACTTTGGGTATAATTGACATCCTTAAAATATTGAGTATTTCAATCCATGATCATGGTAATCCCTACACTTATTTAGTTATTCTTTAGTGTTCTTGAAACTATTTCATAATTTTCAGTGTACAGGTCTTGGAAGTATTTGATTAGATTTATTCCTAGATATTTTATTTTTAGCCAATCTTATTGGGTTATAATTTATGTACAATAAAATACACACCTTTTAACTGTATAGATCAATGCCTTCAACAAATGCATTTGTCAGTGGAGTCACTACCCTATTAAGATACAGAATGTTTTCCTCAGCTGAGAGAGTTCCATTATGCCTCTTTGCAATAAAAAAACCCCCCAACTTTCAAGCCAGGCAAAAACTTATTTGATCCAACTTGTATCAATATAGATTGGTTTTGCTTGTTTTAGAACTTATATAAATGCAATCATGCAGAAAACACTCAATTGTGGCTGGTATCTTTACAGATAGAATTTTCATTTTCATTTTTTTTTGAGATTCATATACGGTATTGCTTGTATCAATAACTTGTCCCTTTATTATTGCTTAGCAGCATTAAAATGTATGACTACATCACAATTCATCAATTCATTTATTGGACATTTAGATTTTTATCAACTCTAGGAATATCATAAATGAAATTTCTAAGAACATTCTTATGCAAATATTTTTGAGAAAATATGTTTTAAATTCTGTTGGGAAAATTCCTAAGAGTGGAATTACTAGAACATGTTGTAAGTCTAAGTGTAACTTTTCAAAAAACTGCCACAAAGTCTCAGAGTAGTTGAACCTCTTACCAACAATCAATGAGGGTTTCTGTTGTTTAGTATTTTCAAAACTGCTTGGGACTGTCAGATTTTTAAGTTTAGCATTTATAATGGGTGTGCAGAGGTTTTTCATTCTGGATTTATTTTACATTTCCCTGATAGTTAATGAGGTTGAACATCTTTTCATGAGCTCATTGGTGATTTGCATATGTAGTTTTGTGAAATGTTTATTCAAATCTTTTGATCATTTTTATTGCATTATATGCCATCTTATTTTGAGTTTTTGAAGTCCTTTATACATGCTATGAATTCAAACCCATTGTCAGATACACATATTGTGAATATTTACTCCCAGCTTCTCACTTCATTTTCGTAACCATGTGTTTTAAATGGTAGAAGTTTAAAATTTTGATAAGTCCAATTTTTCATTTTTTAATTTTGTGATCTGTTCTTTTTGTTTCCTAAGGAATTGTTTTCTCAAAAATTGTAGAGCTTTTCTCTATGTTTTATTCTAGAAGTTTTCTAACTTGAGCTTTTACATTTAGGCATATGATCCATTTTGAATTAATTTGTGTATAGTATAGGTAAAAGGAAAAGCTCCTTTTTTTCCTTTAAGAATACTGTTATTCAGACTTTAAACCAACAAAGATCAAAAGAGACAAAGAAGGTCATTACATAACGGTAAAGGGATTAATGCAACAAGAAGAGCTAACTATCCTAAATATATATGCACCCAATACAGGAGCACCCAGATACATAAAGTAGGTTCTTAATGACCTCCAAAGAGACTTGGAATCCCCCACAATAATAGTGGGAGATTTTAACACTCCACTGTCAGTACTAAACAGATCAACGAGACAGAAAATTAACAAGGCTATTCAGGACATGAACTCAGATCTGGACCAAGCGGACGTAATAGACATCTATAAAACTCTCCACCCCAAAACCACAGAATATACATTCTTCTCAGCACCACATCACACTTATACTAAAATTGACCATGTATTTGGAAGTAAAACACTTCTCAATGTTTTACTGTTTGTTATGATTTCCATTCAATGCAAAAGAACGGAAATCATAACAAACAGCCTCTCAGATCACAGTGCAATCAAATTAGAACTCAGGATTAAGAAACTCACTTAAAACTACACAACTACATGGAAACTAAATAACCTGTTCCTGAATGACTACTGGATAAATAATGAAATGAAGGCAGAAATAAAGATGTTCTTCAAAACCAATGAGAATAAAGACACAATGTACCAGAATCTCTGGGACACATTTAAAGCAGTGTCCAGAGGGAAATTTATAGCACTAAATGTCCACTACAGAAGCAAGGAAAGATATAAAATCAACACCCTAACATTACAATTAAAAGAACTAGAGGAGCAATATCAAACAAATTCAAAAGCTAGCAGAAGCAAGAAATAACTGAGATCAAAGCAGAAATGAAGGAGACAGAGACACAAAAAAACCCTTCAAAAAATCAACAAATCCAGGAGATGGTTTTTTGAAAAGATCAACAAAATAGATAGACTGCTAGTTGGACTAATAAAAAAGAAAAGAGAGAAGATTCAAATAGATGCAATAAAAAGTGATAAAGGGGATATCACCATAAATCCCACAGAAATACAAACTACCATCAGAGATTACTACAAACACATCTATGCAAATAAACCTGTAAATCTAGAAGAAGCAGACAAATTCGTGGACACTTACACCCTCCCAAGGCTAAACCAGGAAGAAGTTGAATTCCTGAACAGACCACTAACAAGGTCTGAAGTTGAGGCAGCAATTAATAGCCTATCAACCAAAAAAAGTCCAGGACCAGATGGGTTCACAGCTGAATTTTACCAGAGGTACAAAGAGGAGCTGGTACATTCCTTCTGAAACTATTCAAAACAATACAAAAAGAGGGAATCCTCCCTAACTCATTTAATAAGACCAATGTCATCCTGGTACCAAAACCTGGCAGACACGCAACCAAAAAAACAAAAATTCAGGCCAATATCCGTGATGAAGATTGATGCAAAAATCTTCAATAAAATACTGGCAAACAAAATCCAACAGCACATCAAAAAGCTTATCCACCACGATTAAGTCAGCTTCATCCCAGGGATGCAAGGCTGGTTCAACATCCGCAAATCTATAAACGTAATCCATCACATAATCAGAACCAAAGACAAAAACCACATGATTACTCAATAGATGCAGTGAAGGCCTTAGACAAAATTCAACAGCCCTTTATGCTAAAACTCTCAATAAACTAGGTATTGATGGAACATACCTCAAAATAATCAGAGCTATTTATGACAAACCCACAGCCAATGTCATACTGAATGGGCAAAAACTGGAAGCATTCCCTTTGAAAGCTGGCATAAGACAAGGATGCCCTCTCTCACCACTCCTATTCAACATAGTATTGGAAGTTCTGGCTAGTGCCATTAGGCAAGAGAAAGAAATAAAGCGTACTCCAATAGGAAGAGAGGATGTCAAATTGTCCCTTTTTGTGGATAACATTATTGTATATTTAGAAAACCCCATCTTCTCAATCCCTTAAGTTGATAAACAACTTCAGCAAAGTCCCAGGATACAAAATCAATGTGCAAAAATCACAAGCATTCCTATACACCAATGATAGACAAAAAGAGCCAAATCATGAGTGAACTCCCATTCACAATTGCTGCAAAGAGAATAAAATATCTAGGAATACAACTAACAAGGGATGTGAAGGACCTCTTCAAGGAGAACTACAAACCACTGCTCAAGGAAATAGGAGAGGACACAAATAAATGGAAAAACATTCCATGCTCATGGTTAGGAAGAATCAATATTGTGAAAATGGTCATACTGCCGAAAGTAATTAGTAGAGTCAATGTTATCCCCATCAAGCTACTAATGACTTTCTTCACAGAATTGGAAAAAGCACCACTTTAAACTTCATATGAAACCAAAAAAGAGCTTGCATAACCAAAACAATCCTAAGAAAAAAAAAAAAAAAGCTGGAGTCATCACACTACCTGACTTCAAACTATATTACAAGGCTACTGTAATCAAAACAGCATGGTACTGGTACCAAAACAGAGACATAGACCAATGGAACAGAACAGAGGCCTCAGAAAGAATGCCACACAATGACAACCATCTTATCTTTGACACACCTGACAAAAAGAAGCAATGGGGAAAGGATTCCCTATTTAATAAATGGTGTTAGGAAAACTGGCTAGCCATATGCAGAAAGCTGAAACTGGATCCCTTCCTTACACCTTATACAAAAATTAGCTCTAGATGGATTACAGATTTAAACATGAGGCCTAATGCCATAAACGCTCACAGGCAAGGACTTTATGACTAAAACACCAAAAGCAATGGCAACAGAAAGCAAAATAGACAAATGGGATCTAATTAAACTTAAGAGCTTCTGTACAGCAAAAGAAACTATCAATAGAGTGAACCAGCAACCAACAGAATGGGAAAAAAATTTTGTAATTCAAACTGACACAAGAACAGAAAACCAAACACCGCATGTTCTCACTCATAGGCGGGTGTTGAACAATGAGAACACAATGGCACAGGGAGGACAACATCATACATTGGGGTATGTTGGGGATGGGGGTCAAGGGGAGTGACAGCAGGGAGCAGGGATATTGGGGAGGGATAGCAGTGGGAGAAATGCCTGATGTAGGTGACAGGGGTGGGGATGGAGACAGCAAACCAATATGGCATGTGTGCACCTATGCAACAATCCTGCAAGATCTGCACATGTACCCCAGAACTTAAAGTACAATAAAAAATTTTTTTTTCAATCTACCCATCTGACAAGGGCTACATTCAAAATCTATAGAAAACTTAAACAAATTTACAAGTAAAAACAGCCCCATCAAAAAGTGGACAAAGGATATGAACAGACACTTTTCAAAAGAAGACATGTATACAGCCAACAAACATATGAAAAAAAGCTCATCACTGGTCATTACAGAAATGCAAATCAAAACCACATTGAGATATCACCTTACGCAAGTTAGAATGGTGATCATTTAAAAATCAGGAGACAACAGAAGCTGGAGAGGATGTGGAGAAATAGGAACGTTTTTATACTGTTGGTGGGAGTGTAAATTAATTCAACTTTTGTGGAAGACAGTGTGGCGATTCCTCAAGGATCTAGAACTAGAAATACCATTTGACCCAGCAATCCCATTACTGGGTATATACCCAAAGGATTATAAATCATTCTATTATAAAGACACATGCACGCGTATTTTATTGTGGCACTGTTCACGATAGCAAAAACTTGGAACCAATCCAAATGCCCATCAATAATAGGCTGGATAAAGAAAATGTGGCACATATACAGCATGTAATACTATGCAGCCATAAAAAAGGATGAATTCATGTCCTTTGCAGGGACATGGATGAAACTGGAAACCATTTTTAGCAAACTGACACAAGAACAGAAAACGAAACACCACATGTTCTCACTCATAAGTGAGAGTTGAACAATGAGAACACACTGACACAAGGAGGGGAACATCACACAGTGGGGCCTGGGGGGTGGAGGGCTAGGGGAGGAATAGCAGGGGGTGAGGGGATTAGGGAGGGATAGCATTAGGAGAAACACCTAATGTAGATGATGGGGCGATGGATGGAGCAAACCACTACCATGGCACGCATATACCTATGTAGTAAACCTGCACAAACTGCACATGTATCCCAAAACTTAAAGTATAATAAATTTAAAAAAAAAGAATTCTGTTATTTTAGCACCATTTGTTAAAACACTATACTTTCCATATTGAATTATCTCGACATCTTTGTCAAAAATTAATTAACAACATATGTATCAGTCTATTTCTGGACTCCCTATTCCGTTCTATTGATCCACAGGTCTGTGTTAACTACTACATTAACTGTATTATTACAATTTAAGTCTTGAAATAATATAACGTAACTCTCAAGATTTGTAGGATTTTTGTTTTTCTTTTCCTTTCTTTTTGAGTCTGAGTCTCGCTCTGTCACCATGCTGGGGTGCAGTAGCGTGATCTTGGCTCACTACAATGTCCGCCTCCTGGGATCAAGTGATTCTCCTGCCTCAGCCTCCCAAGTAGCTGGGACTACAGGCGCGGGCCACTAGGCCCAGCTAATTTTTGTATTTTTAATAGAGACGGTGTTTCACCATGTTGGCCAGGATGGTCTCGATCCCTTGACCTCGTGATTCGCCCGTCTTGGCCTCCCAAAAGTGCTGGGATTACAGGCATGAGCCACCGCGCCTGGCCTAGGATATTTTTAAAAAAGTATTTGTCTATTTTAGGTCCTTTGCATTTCCAAATAAATTTATGAGTAAGTTTGTAATATTTATCTTGTATCTGCACCCTTTTTAAAATCAATTCTTATTCTTATAGCAGATTAACCATACACCTCTTTGAATTTCCTGAATTCATGATTATTTGATCTGCAAATAAAGGCGTACTTATTATCATTTGAACCAGAAATTTGTGAAAAATGTCTTTTTTTTTTCTTTTAGTTCTGAAAACCCAAGAAAGCTCTGTAGCACTACAACTCACTAGTTCATCTCAAAGAAGGTCCTCATATGTCCAGGGGCCCCTCAAAAGGGGAGTCATCAGCTGCCCTGTCCTTTTCCAAGTTCTAAAAAAGCAGCTGTCTGTAGAGTCTATATTTATATGATTTAACAGGACAGGTGGTTAGGATGTTTTCCCCAACTTTAATCCCGTTTTTCAAATAAAAATAAATTTTTTTCCTTTTTTAAGCCATATATATTTTTTTGTTTCATATGAAAAAGTACAGAAAGGTATTAAGAATGAGAAAATTCTAATCTCTTGGGCTCCTTTTCTGATATACCTCTTCCACTAGTTTTAGTGGAGGGAAAACAGAGTATTGGTAGGAGAGAGGACAGAAGGAGGTGAATCCTGGGAGCCAAGGGCAGAGAGAGGCAAGTCCCCAGAGTGGGAACGGCTAACAGCTCCCTGAGATGATATGTTCCTTCCTGGGCAGGCAGAGGAAGTCCGAAGAACACACAAAGAAGGGAGAGTGGCAAAGCCCAGGCTGCGGATGTTAAAAGGGACTCCCGGTGTGGATGGGGGCTGGCCTGAAAGCCCCGCCTGACTCGGGGCTGCAGGAGGGGGCGTGGGACGGGGGCGGAGCCGGTGGCGATGACAACAGCCCCACGTGACCTGCCAAGCGAGTCTGGTCTCGCTCTGGCGTCAGAGCCGCTGTCGCTCGCTCCCTTCTCGGCGGCGGTACCTGCTCCAGGTGTCCCTGAGGACGTGCGGGCCGGGGCGGCCCCGAAAGTAGGAAGCGGAGGGGAAGCAGGTGAGGGACCTGGAGAGGATCCCAGGGGTTGGTGTTGGGGAGCGGCCCCGGCTGAGGATGACCCACCCCGGGGGAGCCGCGCGGTGACGCAGCCGGTCCACCGTGAAGCAGACCCCGGGCCCCGCCGCCTTCCGTGAGCCGAGAGGTGCCCGGCCCCGCGGGAGCCGGCGGTCCTGAGGCTACGACCCTTCGGGAACACCTGCCTCCGCCACCTGCGCAAGCTTTTCCGACACCCCTGCCCCGCCCTTCTTGGTGCAGAAAATGGTGGTCAGCTTGGGGGGCGGGGCGGCTGAGGCGGGGGGCGAGCGCGGCGAGGAGGGCCCGGGCCCGGGACGGGGAAGGGGCTGGGTGGCGTCGGGCCGTCTCTAGCGTTCCGCTGCAGCAGCCCCCACTCCCCGCCCCCTGCCTTTCTGCAGGTCTGCAGGCCTAAGTGTCCGGCGGCGCACCTCGCGTCAAGAATCGGGAGGAGGAAGAGATCGCAAGGATAGGCACAGGTCGGTGCGAGGAACGGTAGTCGGGCGGGGGTCGGAACGTGAGGAAAGCCCAGTCTGAGACCCCAATCCATGCCTTCACCCCACACTTCTCAATCCTCCCCCTCCCCCACCCCATGCTCGTCCTCCATTTTGGTGCCTGCAGAGGCCTGGAGATGGATCTACAGGGAAGATGGTGGGCTTTGCCGGAGGGAGGGGCTTGGACTGCCCCCCCGCGAGGGCACACTGGACCTCTCTGGTGAAAAAAAAAATGAAATTTTAAAAAGGCTTTTGAAGTCCAGGGCTCTGAATTTTGAAAGGTGTGTAGTAGGGTCTCTGTCCTCGGTGCTGATCAGTTCACCAAGAATTGAGTCTCTTTTTTTCTCTCTTGTCTCCTAGGAGTAATGGAGTCCAAAGAGGAACGAGCGTTAAACAATCTCAACGTGGAAAATGTCAACCAGGAAAATGAAGAAAAAGATGAAAAGAAGCAACTTGCTAATAAAGGGGAGCCCTTGGCCCTCCCTTTGGATGCTGGTGAATACTGTGTGCCCAGAGGAAATCGTAGGCGGTTCCGCGTTAGGCAGCCCATCCTGCAGTATAGATGGGACATGATGCATAGGCTTGGAGAACCACAGGCAAGGATGAGAGAGGAGAATATGGAAAGGCTTGGGGAGGAGGTGAGACAGCTGATGGAAAAGCTGAGGGAAAAGCAGTTGAGTCATAGTCTGCGGGCTGTCAGCACTGACCCCCCTCACCATGACCATCACGATGAGTTTTGCCTTATGCCCTGAATCCTGATGATTTCCCTGAAGTTAATATGAAGACCCCTGCTTCCTAAACTTACATATTTGTGGTGTACCTTTGTTGCAAACCTTTTGATGTTACTTATTTCTTGTGGGTCTCCTGATACCAGCTTCTAACTGAATGTTGTTTCTGACCCAGTTTGTAAGTTTCTGTCAGCAGGGGAGTTTTACCTATTGCATGGAAAGATGCTCATTATATATTGTGATGTTAATAAAGCAGTTTTAAAAAGCATTCTCTGCATTCTTTTTTACTTTAAATCTTAAATATGAACATAAACAATCATGTATATATACATATATACACACACATATTTAATAAATAATGTTTATCTCTGTGGTAGAATTAAGAGGAATTTTTATTCTTGCTTATCCATCATTCCTTATTTTTCAAAATGGAACTCATATTACTTATATATGAGCACCTTATAAAAGCAATGTGAACACTTATTAAACATTTGTGACAGAATCTCAATTTCAGCTTACCTCTGGGATCTCTTTTTAGAAATGTAAGAGACATATCTCTCTGAAGATCATAATATTTATCAGTAAGATGAAGACAAGCAACCTCCCAGGGTTGTTGTATGGACCAGATGAGAGAATAACGTTGTGAACTTTCTTCCAAGTGCTTGCTGTTAGTGACATGCATGACCCAAACCTTTAGATATTTCCTTCTGTTATTAGAGGAAATTTCCAAGGTGAGGTCTTCCCTATGCTTACAAGTCCAGTGGGCCAAGGAGTAGGTACTTTCATTCCTCTGCTGCTGTGCTCTATTCTCATCTCCCCTGGGTATTATTCTGTCTGCTAGGTTTTGCTCCTACACTGGCTCCTACCACTGCAGATGTTCAGGAATACTCAAAGTGAGAAAGTCCCACCAATTTCTCTGGAATTTCCAGTAGATTGAATCTTTGCTCTACTTTACAAAAGTGTGGACAAATTCCCCCTCCCTGTTCTGTTTCATGGAAAAACATTGTCTGTCTAGCTCTTTCCTTATAGTTAGTTCTCTCCCAGGTAATCTCTTCCTCATTATAGCAGACTATGTAAGATGTGTGAGGAAACACAGCCCACTTTTAATCTGAGACAGTCCCACCTCATACCAGCTCACGTTCACCTGAAATCCATAAATGTACAGAATTTTGTTATCTATGTGGAGTTGGACATCAGGATATCATGTTAGTGATTCAATGTATACACAAATGACATCTTTATGAGAAGTCTATGGGGAGACAATTGGGGTTAAGTAACCCAGCAGAATTAGGGAAATAAAATCCCCCACAGTTTGTACTAATCAGATGAAATATACACATTTCATGTATGAAGACAGCCTTACAAACTTAAAGTTAGGATTCTAGAACAGGGGTTGGCAAACAACCCATGGGCCATCTGGCCCACTGCCTATTATTTGGCCTATAAGAATGATTTTTACATTTTTTAAAGGTTGAAAAACCTGAAAATATGACACTAAAACCATGAAATTCAAGTTTTGGTGTCCATAAATTTTTATTGGAAAAATGGCATGCTTATTAATTTACATGTTATCTATGGCTGTTTTTGTACTACAGTGGCAGAGTTGAGTAGTTGTGAAAGATAGTATAGCTTGCTTTCAGTGACTACATATTTTTTATCTGGTCCTAACAGAAAAACTTTGCCACTCCTGTTCTAGAATATAACACTGCAATAGAACTTATGGAACCAAAGGGGAAATGTGGATAGGCAGGTGAAAATGTCACATAACATCACAAACCCCAGACATCATGAATCAGATGCCTAAGTAATTTCAAAGCTTTTCTCCTCCTGCAGACACTTAAGACACAAGATAGAAGATTATAGAGAGGCTAGAGTTGAAATGGCAGGAAAATTGATGAATAGAGAGGCTTACGTCCTACCAGATTTTTATTCTTGATTGTCAATGTTAGCACCAGCTTCAGTGGAAAAAAAAAGAGGTGTTCATGAGGAAAAATTAAGTTCATGTGTAAACTGATGGCATATTCATGATAGAAGGTGAGGCATACATATGCCCAGAAAAATGCATATCTCTTCCATGTCCAGGCAGATTGAAGTTTTCCTGTCAATTTCTCAGAGAAAGTTGGGTTTAAGATTCTGCTCTATGGAGAGAGTCTTCTGCTAACCAGTTTCTCTTGGCTCTTAACAGAGTGTTTGTGCCTGAAGGGGCAGCTGAGACAGTAGCATGTGAGTAGTCACGCTCCATATAAAATACTCAAGCAACTACCAGCAACCAGCAGAAAGTGAGCAAAAGGCAGTAAAGAGCAGAGCATAGCATTCCCTCAAGAGAAGCAGCTATATCTAAGGTTCTCAATGCATTTGCCTACGTATCATTTCTATATGTAATATGGTGAGCATCATTTTCTCCTTTACTGTGGCCATTCTTCACAAAATGTGTACATAAATTCTTCCCATAAAAGCCTACAAATTCTGACAAAGAGCAGGCAGGGATATTAGAGAGTGTGCCTTGGTTGTCAAAGAAAAAGGATGTTCAAAAAGGATGTTTGAGATGTAGATATGGGTTTAGCATATCATGTACATCCAGTAAATACTTTTTGAATGAATGAATGAAAAACTGAACAAGAGAAATATAGATTTAGTGCTATTTAACAAATAATAATGAGTAATACATTTTGGATCCTTATGTATTTCTAACAAAATTGAGATAATGTAGATAGTAACTCATAACTTTCTAATAAAAGTTACTATTATTTTTTTAGTAAAAAATTCAAGTCCATGCCTCAAGGATCTAGAAATAAAAATATCATTTGACCCAACAATCCCATTACCGGGTATATATCCAAAGGATTATAAATCATTCTATTATAAAGACACATGAACATATATGTTTATTGTGGCACTGTTCACAATACTGAAGACTTGGAACCAACCCAAATGCCCGTCAATGATAGACTCAATAAAGAAAATGTGGCAGGGGTTGGTGGGGGAAAAAAAAAGAAAATGTGGCACATATACACCATGGAATACTATGCAGCCATAAAAAGGATGAGTTCATGTCCTTTGCAGGGACATAGATTAAGCTGGAAACCATCATTCTCAGCAAACTGACACAAGAACAGAAAACAAAACACCACATGTTCTCACTCATAAGTGGGAGTTGAAAAATGAGAACACATGGAGACAGGGAGGGGAACATCACACCAGGGCCTGTCAGGGGGTCGGGGGGTAGGGGAGGGATAGCAGTGGGTGGGAGGATTGGGGAGGGATAGCATTAGGAGAAATACCTAATGTAGATGAAAGGGTGATGGATGCAGCAAACCACCATGGCATGTGTATAGCTACGTAACAAACACGCACGTCTGCACTTTTACCCCCAAACTGAAAGTATAATAAATAAAATTAAAAAGAAAAAAAAATACAAAATTGCCTAGAAAATTTTTCAATAAAAATAGTCGAATCCATTGAAGGAAATGTAGAAAATAAACTCAAAGGCTATTGTATGACCAAAGAAAGTGCTGCAGTTTGAACATTCTAGTCAAGGGTAGAGCAAGAAGGGACACAGACACTGGACTCTTCCAGGAATTCCAGATAGCATGGGAAGTACACTTTGGTTAGAAGTAAAACAAAGCCTTCATGATTAACCATCATTTAAAACACTAATCCACATTTATGCTTTCAATGAAAATGGAGTAACAGGGACTGGATTTACCTCCCTAACTGAAACAGCTAAAACCTGGAAGAATATATGAAATAACACTTTTCAGTCACTGAGCATCTATCAGAGAGTGGAGGGCAAGGCTATCTGAGAGAGGGTAAATAAATAACATGAGCTTTATGATTGTCACTGACTTACTGCATATTAGGATTAAAATGTATACTTTAGCACAAAAGCCAGAAGAGGGGAAAATAATAGCACAAAGGCCAGAAGAAGGAAAATGAAAGTACACAATTTTAGGTTCTTATTCTATATATTAATATCACTTAAAGGCAGATTCTGATACATTACAGATGTGTACTATAAACCTTAAATCAACTAGTAAAAAAATTATAGCTAATAAGCTAATATATAAGGTAAAATGGAATCCTCAAAATAATCCCCAAAAGATTAAAAAAAGGAGAACAAAGAACAGGCAGAACAAATGAAAACAAATAATAAGATGGTTGACTTAAACATCAATAATCACATTAATGTAAATGGTTTAAATGCCTCAATCATAAAGCAGAGATGGTCAGCTTGAATAGAAACGAAACTCACAAAAATGTGCTGCCTATAGGAACCTTATTTTCAGTTTAAAGATACAAATTGTTTACAAGTAAAAAGATGGAAAAGATGAATAATTTTATAATGAATCAAAACAATGCTTGAATGACTATATTGATATCAGATACAATACATTTTAGAGCAAAGAATAATACAAGGAATAAAGGAGGTCATTATATAATTTTAAGTGGTATATTTATCAAGAGGACATAACAATCCTAAGCATTCTTGTATTACAGCACTTCAAAATACATGAAGTAAAAACATGTAACTGCAAGGAGAAATAGACAAATCCAGAATTACAGGGATTTCAAACCTTCTCTAAAAATTTGATAAAATGGAATATCAGCACGTATCTGTAAGTGTTGGGGTCCCTACTTTCGGGGTGTCTGTGTTGCAGGCTTTAGCAACAGATGAATAAAGTGCACTAACACACAGATATTATGTTTTGCTAGTTCACCTGAGGGCCTGTGGCTGCTTACAGGCACTTTGGAGAGTGCTATAAACAGTTGCAACTGCCGGCCTTCACTAGCCAGAGAGACTTGCATTTATTTAGTAAAGTTTAACTGACAAAGACTTGAGACAACACCACTAGAGAGAAGATTAAAGCACAAGTTCTCATGCTTAAAGCAAACACTATTAGAGGATAATATCTTTGGCCAACCTCTTTCTGAGAGGGCCATCTAGCTCAAAGGATAGTTTTAAGACTACATGAGTAAACAAGTTAGTTAGTAAACTTTTCCACATACTTTAGCTATTTTGTTTACTTATTAACTAAATGTAAGGGAGACTTAGGCTGCCTTCAGCTGAAACTTCTACTGAAATTATGAAAAACCTTTTAGGCCTTCTAAAAGGGTATATACTATAACTTTCTCTACTATTTTACCCTGAATATTTTTCATCACAACCTTGAGTGAATTCCCACATATAAGACTTGAACAACGCATAGAACTTGCCACCAATAACAGTAATATACACATTTGTTTCACATGCATGTGGAACATTTATAAAGGTAGTCCATATTCAGAGACATAAAATAAATCTCAATAATGTTAGCAGGATTTAAATAATAAAACCTATGTTTTCTAAGTATAATGGAATTAAATGAGAAATCCATAACAGGAAGATCTCTGGAAAATCCTCAAATGTTTAAATTAACACTAAATAACACATGTCTAAGTAACCCAAGGCCCAAAGAAGAAACCAAAAGGGAAATTAGAAGGTACTTTGAACTGAATGAAACCCAACATATGATAATTTGTGGGATGTGGCAAAAGAATTACGTAGGGAGAAATTTATAGCACTAAACACATATATTAGAATAAAAGAAAGCCCTACAACCATTAAATAATGGAAGTTTTATTTAAAATCCTCCTTCCAAAAAAACCTCTAGGTTGAGAGGGCTTTACTGGTAATTCTATCAAATATCTAAGGATGACATAACACCAATTCTATGCAAAATCTTCCAGAAAATTGAAGACGGGGAAATACTTTCCAAGTTACCCCATGAGGTTAGAATTGTCCAGACAACTAAACCAGATAATTATATTACAAGGAAATATAACTATAAACCAATATCCCTCATGAACATATGTGCAAAAATTCTCAACAAAATATTGGTAAAAGCTGGGTGTGGTGGCTCACGCCTATAATCCCAGCACTTTGGGAGGCTGAGACAGATGGATCCCTTGAGGCTAGGGGTTCAAAATATCGGTAAAACTGAATCCAGTGATATATAAAAAACACAATACACCATGACCAAAAGTAGGTTTTATGCTAGGGAATCAAGGTAGGGTTAATATTAGAAAAAAATGATAATTTACCAAATTAGCATAGGAAAAAAGAAAAATGGTGTGATCATCTCAATGGATAATGAAAAAAACAGTTGCCAGAATTGCAATATTCATTATAGATTAAAATACTCAGTAGGCAAGTATAGATAAAATACCTCAACCCAATAAAATGTATCTACAAAAAACATACATAATGATGTGTACATAAAGACTAAATGCGGCCAGGCGTGGTGGCTCAAGCCTGTAATCCCAGCACTTTGGGAGGCCAAGGCGGGTGGATCACGAGGTCAAGAGATCGAGACCATCCTGGTCAA